>NW_005842622.1:757709-777196 GCF_000455745.1 Alligator sinensis | reverse complement strand
TCTTTCCCTGCTTTCTCTTCCCACTTCCCAGACCTCCTCACATTCCCTCCCTCCATCACAAAGACATCCAAAATTCAGTCTTGTCAGGTCTCCACTTACTCACTAATGACCACTCACATTGAGCCCCAACACATTCACGTGCCCTCTGATTCAAACTTGTTCATATATTTCTCTATTCTAAGCCACCCAGTCATATATACCCCACTCCGCACAACTACTTGGCTTCCATTCTCCCTTACTGATTTAAGGTCTAAGCCATTTTTAGTTGTCTTTCTGTGCCTATAAGTTTCCTTTCAGTAGTACTTTTTGCTTCCAGGTAAACTGTTGTTGGACTCTGAGGGCTGTATGGTGCCAGTGCTGAGTAATCTCTTAATTAGCTTCAACACACAGGATATCATACACAGTGGAATATCCTTGCCATAACTGCCACTCTCTCTCTTCCAGTATCCTATGCAAATATATCTGAAGAAAAAATATGAAAACTGCTGTATTGCAAGGACTCTGTCAGGGGAGCTCTGTCAGCAGCTGGCTGTTGTCATAGCTGACACTATAGGAAAGGTAGCTTTACCACTTCAGAATGAGCACACATGGGTCTCCTGTACACACACTTTCTATGGTTAATGACTGTGGGTGCGATCCAAAAGCCAAATGAAATAAGTAGGACACTTCACATTGAATTTAATGGACTTTGGATTAGATCCTATCACAGCTTCTATATTTGTGATCACAACTTCTATATTTAACAAGTATTGATGTGAAAATGTTGCAACAATCTTTCACATTTTTTCCACAAACCACTAAAAATTACTTCACCAAGCTACAGTATTTTTCAGGAATGAATTATTTCCTTTACAGTTAAAAAGGAAGTGAATGAGGAACTAAATGTATTTATTAAATTGGGTAGTAGCTGTGTTTCCTGCTTGGTGCAGGGGGCTGCACTTGATTATCTTCTGAGGTCCCTTCCAGCCTTGCAATGAATCTATGAATAAAAATTGTTTGGAAACGTCATCTGTGGTTTCTACAGAACATAGTTGTCTTTGAAGAAACTGTACTTAGAATGTAGGAAGAAGGCAGCCTTTGCTTTCAGCAACATGCAAGCAATTATTCTAGGTTCCTCAAATTTCTGGAACATTGTTGGTTCAGTGGCTGGATACTGGCAATTGGCAGTCAGCATTTTGTGTTATCAGAGCTGAATTCCAAGGAAAGACTTTGTCACTTAGGCTTCTGACCGAATCATTTTCTGAAACAGAAAGTAATAGCAGTGAATGTGAGTTCAGAAAATCTCAAAAAGAGAATGCAAGACAAAACACCATTCAGAAAGCACTTCTGAAATTCAGCAGACTAATAGCATCTTTGGATATAAAATCATGTCAGCCTAATCATTTGATGGGCCATAGTTTTGTCATGGGAACTTTTGGAAGGAAGCATGTATAAAGCAAGGGTAAAATGACTAAACATATGGAGAGTCAAGAAATCAAGTGTTAGTAAGCTACAGTAGGCTATTATCACCAAAATTATCTTGTAATTGCAGCAACAGAATTACTGCTGTTTTCACCACAGTTGTAACTAGTAGGTTTTGAGGGTGTCATTCTTACCGGCCCTGGGAGACTCAAAGTCCCTAGCAGTTACTGCCATGATGTGGCTTGCCTGCCCCCTTCCCAGTCACCGCTGCTACTTCTGCTGCTGTGCCACAGACTTCTTATCCTAAGTACGCTACTAGTTTTCACATATGGAAATAGGAGACCTCTGCTTTCCGATTTCTGTTCCTAGCTGTCATTATAACATGACCTCCAGAAAGTCACCTGGCTCCTTTGAGCCTCATTTACAAAGCCTTGAAAAAACACTTTCAATAATAAGTGTCTTACAACTGACATGGGTAACTGGCAAACTCCAGATTTCCATCAGAAAAGGCTCACTCTGAAGTCAGTAGGAGTTTAGTTGGAGCAAGGTCTGACTGCTACTGCTTAAGAGAGGGCTTAAAGATTTGGTCCAATACTTACATCCTCGGAGATGGATGTTTGAATGAAGACTGTCATTTTCCTATAGCTACTTTGCTATTTCTGTAGTATACTAGGGGTGTGTCTACACGAGATGGTTTACCATGTAGTAGAGCTAATTACTGTGCAGCAAGCATCCACGTCTACATGTGCAGATGCTTGCTGTGCAGTAATTGGCTTTAATTGTGAGTAAATTTGCTACTTGGGAGATAAGGATCTCTCAGCCTGAGTATCACAACTGAAGACCGGTTTCCTGGTAGGGAAGTTAGCACCCAGGGGGATCTTAGAGCTCCCCCTGGCTGCTGCAAGGGGCTGCTGTAGGTCTGCAGAGAGCAGGAGTGGTCTGCTGCTAGAAACTGCAAATTTTCTCCCACGTCCCTGCATGTGTAGTCACGTGCCTGGGAGAATTTACTCTTGAGTAGTTTACTTGAGAGTAAACTGCTCCTGGATTATTTACACATGTAGATGTGCTGTGGTAGCACCCACAGTGAGAAGAATATAGACACCAAACTGTATTTATTCAAACAGAGAGAAATAACAGGGATTCAGCATCACCAAACTTTCTTTATGTTTTGAGTAAATACAGTGTTGCTCGTGTGGAGCCAAGTCATTTGTCTTTTGCATGCAGCTCCTTATCTAATGAGATCTAAAGTGTTCTCAAGACAAATGAATTAATTAATGTAATCAAATTACATACAAGAGAAGCAAGGTTGCAGCCATTCTACTAATAGCTATTTGACTACTTCATGTTCACATTTTCCTTATTAAATGAATTACAAAAAAAAAAAAGAATCTTGGGATTTATCATTTAAAACATAAGACCTAGACTTCAGGAGTGTAGGTTGTAGCTGCGTTGGTTTAAGGACATAGGCACACCAAGGTTCTTTGGGTAAGACCTTGAATACCTAGACTTTGCTTTCATTGAGATAAAAAATGACTCCCTCACGGTGATCTAAAACATATAAATGAGATCAAGTAATAAATCCTCATACAGTTTTTAGGCTGTCAGACTTTTATGAATCCACTCACATCTGTATGGTGCCAACCAAAAAAAAAAAAATTACAGCACCAGCTAATAGAAGAATCAAATAATGGAGTAAGTTGAGAAAACATAGGCAAAGTTTTTTATTATAAGTCATCTGTTAAAAAGATGCATGGTTGTACCATCATTTAATATATGAAGCTGAAACACTGGCACTTTACCTCCAATTGTCTTGCAATACTCTATTTGTACACTGTACCCATAAAAATTGAAAAATGTGCATGGACAAAACATTTGGCACTTGCCTACAACCCTCCATAAGGCATGTGCACATACATATATTGTGTGTTCACTTGTAACCCCCAACAAAGGCATATGTGACACAGTGGTTGGAATCTTGCCTGTAATTGTCTATAATAAAGTGCTCAATTAAATACAGTATTTGGCTTGTTCTTATAACTGCACCTGCATCAACCAGGCCCTATTGCCTTTTGGAAGCAAATATCTTCATAATAAATCTTCAAACTTGAAAAATCTCTTCTTTTTGGTTTGATATATAACCCAATTGCTTACCAGCCAGTTCTGGTGTTTGCGCTTTCTTGATAAATAACTTGCAAATATGATTACTGAAGGGGTGAAGTATGCTACTGGAATTTTTTAAAAAAGAAATAATTCCTCCTTTGGAAAAATGACAAGTATCTTTTCTTCCAGTGCCACATTCAGTTTTGTGCCCCTGTCTCTTTTTGATGATATTCACTGGGATCTTTCATGTAAATGCAACACAGTAAGGTAAAATAGCTATCAAAATAATACTGTCCTATTATATATCATAGGATCTTTTGTGTTACCAGTATAAATGACTTCACATATAATTATCTCAAAGCATTTATAAACATTGATTGATTGATTTAAGTTGCACAAATTATCTATACTGTAAATATTTTCATCTTTGTTTTAACAGATGGAGAAGCTGAAGAGAAGGTGTACGTCACTTGTCCAAGTGCACCCAGTGCAATCGCAGAACTGGAAATAAAACCTAGGAATCTTTATCCCATCTTCTAGAGTTCTCAGTGGTTTCCAAAATAGGGGTCATGATCCTAAATGATGTCATGGCAATTTAAATGTGGTGTTATTAGCCCAAGGGGATTTCAATGATTTCTGTTCGTATTTGGGGTCACAAGCTTGACAGAAGCAGGGAGGGCCACTTCCATGGCCCAGTCACAGGAAATGGTTTAGGTTTTCCCACTGCATGATATATTAGCTAAATGCTGTTTGAAATAGAATAGTCAGAAACTCACTGTTTTGACTGATGCAAGCCTATCCTGGCAATAAAACATAAGAAGAGTGAATTACCAGCAGCTTGACAAGAGCCTTTGTATGTTCCTGAGAGAGAGACTCAATGCATTTCTTCAGTGCAGCTAAAGCAGCTTTAGTCACATCATCAATCCTGTATTGGGAAATTGGCCCAGCATAAAGTTGTTCAAGTGTGCCTTCAAGAAGTGTATTTAGAAAACCAGGGAGAATCTCACGAGCAGAAACTGTGCCTGGAGCACAAAAGAGAAAACAACGTTTAACCAGGGCGCCAACAGCCCAGTTACCATTCTCATTACTGGTTTGATGCAGATTTCCCACAAGTGTCAAACCCCCTTGCTGTCCTCCTGTATTCCCCCTCCCCACCCCTCAAAGAATAAACTGGGTACAATTTACATCATCTCAGCTTCAGTGTTTTTCAGCTTTCAGAGAGATGCAAGGCTGCTCTCAGTTACACCAGAGACAACTGTGTTGCCTTAAGTTAGATTCAAAGACTCAGAGTTCCTTAGATCAGGGTTGTCCAACTTCTCAGTAACCAGGGGTGCAGGCTGCCCACCAGGCCATGCTGCACATCAGCCTCTGCACTGTGTAGTGGGCATGTCCCACCCCACTGCACTGTTCCGGCAACCCTGCACCCTTATGCACCACACACACCATGTTCACCCACCACAGCACCATGGTTGTTCCCCCTCCAACCACCTCTTTACTGTGTTGACACTACTGCATTACAAGACAGGATCCCTGGGCCCCACCAAGCCATGGGCATTGGAGGAGGGAGGGGAGCCCAAAAACTTGGGCAGTAGCAACAGCTGGAGTGACAGGAACAGTGGCTTCTAGTCTGAGCGCCCTGGGGGCTGCAGGTTAACCCCTTGGGGGCTGGATGCTGTCCACAGGCTGCCAGTTGGAGAGCCAGGCCTTAGACATACTGACACTCACTCAACAACACATGAGAGGGAGTTTACATTGATGTAGCTTTCCTCACTGAGTCATAAAAGTGTGAGGGTGAAAGCAAGCTATCTACTATACCATTAGCAGTGTAACTAAGGTAGGGCAACCACATGGCTGGGGGGGGTGGGGGGGTGAAAAAATAATATCAACTGCTGCGGTTGTGTGCAACACTGACAGCCAGAAGTTGCTGCTGCCCCTGTGCATGACCACTGCTGAGGGGGCCCAGTTGCTCTGCTATGCTTCTGCATACCATACGCCCTCTTCCCTCATCAGCTCCTTCCTTTCCCTTATTCATGCTTGCCCTTTGACCCTGCAGCTTGCATGCTACCCAAACCTTAACTCCTTTAATTCAGACTCAATTAAACAAATTTAGAGGTAATGTTAGCTACAGAATGGTAAGTAGAGTGAGCCTACTTAATTTTCGGGGAGGCAAAGCAAGTCACAAGTTGAGACTGCAGAGCCACTGGAAGGCTAACTCCCTTGGTTAGCTTTGAAAATCTCTAGAATGGGAGAGGACTCAAGCTGGTATTATGTACATTTTCAGCCAGTGAGGATGCACCGACATTTAGCCCCAGAAAATTTAGATGAAAGTTCAAATGAGCATGTAAAAAATGTCTATCAGCTATTTTCTCATCTACCTGTATCAGATGCTTATTAGATCAGCACAGTTTGATGCTTATGAGGTCTGAAATTTAGAGGTTTAATAAAAATGTGGCTTGAGGTAAGGTCAGCTAGTGGAAGGGAGTTGCAGAAAAATCTCACAAAGCTAAGTGAGTGGGCAAAAAAACTGGCAGATGAACTTCAATGTCAAGAAGTGCAAGGCTATTCACCCGGGGAAAAATATTCTCAACTATACGCACAGAAAGCTGGCTTTTGAACTAGCTGTTATATTTCAGGAAAGAGACCTTGGAGTCCTTGTAATGTAGATAGTTTTCTAAAAACATCAGCTCCGTGTGCAGCAGAGATCAAAAAAGTCAATAAAATGTTGGGCATCTTAAGAACGCAACCAAAAACATAATGGAGAACATCAACAAGCCCTTGTACAAATTCATGGTGCGCCCACATCCTGAATACTGTATGCAGTTCTGGTCCCCACATCTCAAAAAGGATGTAGTAGAATTAAAAAGGCACAGAGAAGGGCAATCAAAATTATAAGGGACATGGAGCAAGTGCCATACCAGTAGAGACTAAGAAGACTAGGACTGTTCAATTTGGAAAGGAGATAGCTGAGAGGCAATATGACCGAGGGTGAAATCATGAAGGGTGTGGACCAAGTGAAACTAGTTCACCAAGTCCCCGAATACTAGACCTAAGGGGGCACTAGAAAGTACCTGCTTACCCAATGCTTTAACTTTTGCAATTCATTGTCACAGGAAGTGGTAAAGACAGATAGCATAGCTGGGTTAAAAAATTAATGGATGATAGCTCTACTAATGGATATTGAACAGAACAGTCAGAGATATTTCCTTTGGCATCTCTAATACAATATTGATGGGATGTGAGGGAAGGTATTAAATAGGGGATAGATCACCTTGGATATATCCAGTTCACAGTTCTCTCTTTCTCTAGCATCCACCCCACCACTGTTGGAGACAGAATACTGGGCCAGACGGACCATTGGTCTGATCCAGTATGGCACTTTTAATGTTCTTATGTTGAGGAAGAATATTTTTGAAGGAAGTGCAAACTGTGCAATTGCACTGAACCAGTGAGGGTCCCCCAAAGCATTAAAGTTATACTTCAAGTACATTGCACTTGTCAAAAGCTAGACTATTCCAAACTTATAGAAGACTGCTGCAGCTAAAGTAGAAAAAGCTGCTTTTGGAGTTGCCATGAGGCACATAACCTGTAGCTGTTTTGTGCCCTGCAGCCATTTTAGTTTTAAGCATAATTGTTTGGAAAAGAGAATTTGAACCTTTGCCTGGGTTCTTAAAACATATACCCCACCACTGCTCATAATATTAGTAAAACTTACCAAAGAAGCAGCAAAATGCCAGAGTGACGAGCAGAACAACAGCCGTCAGCTTCATGGTAGAGTCAGCTATTTTGTGTTGAGCCTAAAAGTTCAAAAGCCAATTCATTCAGCTTGGAGCTCTGCCTCATCCCCATTTATATCTGAGGCAGCCAGATCTGTTCCTCCTCCAAGGTTATGTGACGGGTCACACAGGCTTATTAAAATTGAACCCAAGCCATGTTTGTCAATGGAGTTGACGGACGCAAAATGTAAATTTCCTCTCCCCATTCACCTGCTGATTACAATGGGAATGGAACAGCAAAGCATAATGTCTCTCTTTCTTTGTGTCATAATTCATGCTGACACCATTCCCTGGGATGCACAGAAACTTAGTGCAGCTAGCGATGTGCCTGCGTACTTGTGAAGTAATCGCACAGAGATGCAAAGAATTGGGGCCAAACCTACAGTTTTTTATACTGAAAAACTGTTCATTTTTTGCATGATTTATCTCTGTTGCTGTCTTATCTCCTTGCTGGATGTTTTTCCCTTCCTCCCTCAGTCCAGGACTCGAAGGTCCTTGTCAATCAACGTAATTAGTGACGTCAAAGCACAGCAAAAGAAAGGGAAAACTGAAGTCAGCAAGGGAACTCTTAAGATGAGTGTGCATCCTCATTTTGCACAAAATGTTTCTGTAGCTCTGATTCTGACTGGCCAGCTTTCTGTGTTTTATAAGATTTTTTTCCCCCCACTGTTCCTCTCCCACTTGCAACCTCCATGCTGAGTCAGAGGCTGTACTCCTAATTCCCATGCTCAGTCGCTACTTTTCCTTTCCTCCCGGTATTTATAAGAACATTTTTTTTTCATTCTCATGTGTTTTAATTTGTGTATGTTTTGGGTTAGATGCACTTGTGTCTGATATGAATGGGAAAAGGGTTCTTATTTTCTGTCTTCCAAACACTAGCTTGAGATGGCTTTTCTTCACATGAAAAGAAGGATTAAGCCTGTTGTGAGGACTACTATGCAAAATTTATCATTCTGATTTGTTTTCAGGAATACCAGTGTAGGTCCTTATTGGACAATGTCTGTTTCAAGTAGAAGGTTTCCTGGTTTCTGATTGGTAAGTTTTACTGATGCGGAAGGAATTAGTTTTTCATCTCTCTATAATTTTCTCGCTAGTTTGTTTGTTGTTTTCATAGCATCCTTTGTGGCTCTGAACAACGGTTGAAAATGTATCATTTTCTTTTTGAGTCCTTTCTGAAATCCATTTTGTCCCAGGAAACAATCCTAGCTGTGTGCTGCGTTGGTTGTCTGTGCAGTATAATGATGTCTTGCTTATGTCTTCATATCCTTTGTGGTTAGAGCAGGGGTGCAACTTGAAACAAGGTTGTTAGTGATTCTGCCTGCTCCCTGCCTCCTCTCCCTCGCTCACTTCCAATAACGCTATTATGCTTTGTTGTCACTATGGATCTGTAGTGGCCAGATTATGCCAACTGATTTCCTGCCAGAATATGCTGCAGGTCAGGATAAATTTGTGCTTACATATGTGAGGGAAGCATTCTGTCAACTGCAAATCCTTTAAACCATCCCAGGAATCTAAACACCGTGGTGCTTGTTTTGCCAGGACTGCTGCCGCTTTCATATCAAATAATCCTCTCTCATTCAGGTGGTACCTTCAGGTTTTTAAAGGAGGTATCTGTGAAAAAAAATGCACCGTTTCCCTCAAATATTCACTCTTTTAGCACATTTTGATTCTCGTAGAAGAGTTCATTTGGCTGATTTCAGTGGTAGGTGCTCTCTCACCCTGAACATAAAGATCATGCAGGCTTTCTCTGTGAAGCTGTGCTAAGACATGGGCTGAACACTTCAGATGCATGAAGCCTAGGAGCAGCCCAGCTTGAGGAAAAAGCTTGAGCTGAACTTTAACTAATTGTTAATGTTCATGTTAATAAAGTCCAGCCACGAGCAGGAAGTAAATTTTGTTTCTATATAGCATGTGAATTTTCAAGGTAGGTTAGCAAAAGCACCTATTCACAAACCTGATCACTGACATTCAGGCTTTGACTTTGATATATTTTTTGATTAAAGTAAATACCAAGGAGCACTGTTACCTGAGTTACCTCATGTGAAAAAGCAAGCCTGACAAAATTCAGCATCTTCCTTTCCTTGTCATTCTGCCAGTCATGCTAGTGATAGGAATTTTCTTTCTAAATGTGTATTAATGTGAATACATTTTCCTTTGATATCACATTTGGCATACTGCAGTCTTGCTACCATCAGGACTCTGACTTTAGTAGCATATAGTCAAATTTAAATACCAAGGGCTTACAAGAGATGCACAGTGCTTTTGGGTCAAAGGTGAGATATCTTTTACTAGACCAAAATAGTTGGTCTAATAGATATTGCCTCTGACCCAAGAGCTTTGTGTATGTCTTTCTCAGGCCAACACAGCTACAAAATAGGTACAGAGTGCTTGTGAGACCAAGAGCAGTGAAAACTCAGGGGATGAAGGCTCCTCTTTCATTTGCTTGCCTACCCTGAGCGGGAAGAAGTTTCTATTGAAGTGAGAGCATGCCTTTTTCTTTCCCCATGTTTCTTTACCCAGAAGGAGGTTTTGTGTTAAGCAGTTGTTTTTCTTTTTTGTTCTAATTATACCGGTGGATTTTGTATGGCTAGAAGGGGTGACGAGGACACCACAGTGGGGCATCTTAAGGGTGCACTGAGGCTTAAGCCACAGTGGTACCCAAATACTACATGGTGTTTTGAGCCCTGCCAGGACTTGTGACATAGGCAGGCTGAGGCAGAAAGGGTCAAAGCCTGAGAGAGGCAGAAACCAGGGGCTGGAAAGGCAACAGAGCTGACCTGAGGCTGGGAGGACTAAGGGCCAGACCCAAGGTGCAAAACCAGGACCAGGGGGCCCAAAGCCCGAGAGACAGGAACCAAGTCAAGGGGCCCAAAGCCTGAGAGGGGAAGGAACCAGGGCCAAGAGACCAGAGCCCAAGACAGGCAAGATAGGGGCTGGAGCCCAGGAGCATAGGCCTGGTGCACTGGGCCTACGTAAAGAAACCCAGCTAGACAAAGGGGCAGAAGCTGCAAAGGCCCCAACAAGGGCATGGAGGCCTGACACTGTCTTGGGGCAAGGTGCCCCACCAAAATGATAACTGATAACACCTGAGAAGCATGGCTGGGGCTATAGGGGTGGAAGGAGGCTACAAATAGCCCTTTAGGCAACTGGTGTCTGAGAGAACAGAAAGGGCCAGGCGGGTACCACATAGTGCTGACGAGACAGGACGGGGACCAGCTGGGTCCGGGAGGGACCCACCCAAGGGACCCACCCACCAAAACATAGACAAGGGCTTGCTCTGGGACCCTGGAGCAGCCTCCCATTTTGTAATCAAATTATTCCAACAGAGGTGTGGTAGACATGAGAAGACGGGGAGTATCCTGGGAGCCAGACCAAGGCAGGAGCTGCATGGCCACCCAGGATGTCATGACTGCTCCTGGGTGTGTCACACATCCCCTCTGTAAAACTTAGTGTCTTCCCTAGATCTGGACCTCCCCTTGGGTCCACATTTTTTCTCTCTTCTCCTGGCCTTCACACTGAAGAATTGAGTCTGCTGCCCTCAGATTTGCAGTCCCCACCCCGTCTCATCTTGACTGCTGACTTTTGAGATCTCTCTCTCTCAGGGAATGAAACATGCTGCGAGAATTTAACAGAATGGAATCAAGTGAATTTCTTAAAATGTTTCTAGTAATAGTTGTCATAAGTCCAGAACTTTAATTAACCCAAGGTATATTCGGAGCCAGGTCAAATGTATGTAATAAAACATCCAGAACTCTTTGAATTAGAGTTAGATTGTGATAAATAGGAAAGGATGAAAAGTACCATCAAGAGCATACCTGTATTCTTTGGGTAGTTCATCTATGCAGCCCTTCAGCTTATACTCAGCAGAAATCATTATTTCACTAGTTGCATAAAGTTTGAACTCCTCCATATAGTCTGGACGAGGCATATAAAGGAATTTGTCCAAGAGCAATCTAAGTGGCACATAGTATGTGGCACTAGCTGGAAGAAAAATACATGAAAAAGAGGTTAGTAGGATAACGGTGTTTAAAATAATTTTGCTATTAAAGTATTTAACACAATTACTCCCAGCAACAGTCATGTTAGCCACAATTGGGTAAAGGGCTAATGAATGAGTTCATCTGAAGCAGTGTAAATCGGGAGGGATGCCATCAAGTCACTGGAGTGAGGCTGGAGAAGAAGGGCAATTTTATATGTGCTCCAGGGGTGGGGGGGTTGGCACTTTAATTAGAGCAGCTCTGAGAGCCACTCTACTTAAAGCACTGCAGCAGCTCATGTATCAGCATCACCACACTTCAAAATGGTGGCAGGGGCTTGAACTCAAGTGCCCCCACCGCCCTTTTGAAGTTCAGGGACACTGATACACGAGACATAGGAGGCTGCTGGAGCACAGGAATTACCACGCTCCAGCAGACTCGATTAATTGAGTCTGCTCCAATGCTCTGTAGTTACAGCGTGTCAGAGCATCCTCCACACTTGTGTACAGACACCCAAAGAGAGCAGAATTCAGCCCTTTTTTTTGGCCTAAGCATTTTTTTCCTCTTCTCAGCTCTGAGCTGAATTTGATCAGGAAAATAAAACATTCCTTGGATGGCTAACTCACCTTTGAATGTGTAATCTGAATATCACTCTTCAAATGCAATTTTTAGTGTATTTTCCTAGGTTTTCTTCTTTTTCTTTTTAAAAAGGAAGTTGTTACAACTACATCCAAGAGAATCTCTTAATTATGTATTATTTGATATCCACTTGATACCCAGCACCTTCAATACCACAGCACAGATTTCTACCATTGGAACTACAAGGCAGACTTCATTAGCAGGCAGTGGGAAGAGGATGTTAGCTTGGTAGGAGACTGCTAGGACAGCAGTCTTGGGGGGAAATCTAGCTCCATTCCTTCCCTCCTCCTCCTATGGAAGTGGAAGAGCAAGTGGCTTATGTGATTCTACTCCTGCAAGTCTCTACTGTAAAAGGACGAAAGGTAATCGGAGTTCTTCATTGGAGAAATGACTATTGCTATGATTATAAATAAAAATCCGTATTTTTTAATAAATCAGACATATGTATGGAATCTCCTCCCTTAAAAGGATATTTCTGTGATCTCACAGAATGATTTTAGAAAGTACTAAATAGAATGCAATTGTCAATTGTTTCACCTAAGTTGGACTAAAATAAACACACTGTATTACAAGCAACAAAAATATATGTAAAGTTTCCTACTTGGAAGAAAGAAGGAAAGTTTCTTTATTACTGAAAATATTTTTGTAGGCATAACTAATATAAGAACATAGTAGTCAAAGGGGTCGCTGCATTTTTGGGAAGCATCCCCTATACCGCTCTGTGCTAAAATCACTGGCTTTTAATTTTCCCGGAACATTTCCTCAGTTTCATAGATTCATAGGTTGTTCAGGGCTGGAAGGGACCTTGCAGATCATCGGGTCCAGCCCCCCTGCTCTAGGCAGGAAGACAACTGGGGTTAGGTGACCCCAGGGAAGTGACTGTCTAGTCTCCTCTTGAAAACCTCCAAGGTATGTGACTGCACCACCTCTGGAATGAGTTTATTCCAGTCTGGACACCCTGACTGTGAAGGAGTTTTTCCTGGTATTAAGCCTGAAGCAGTCTTCCAAGAGTTTGTATCCATTGGTCCTGGTCTTCCCCAGGGATGCCGTAGTGAACAGTTGTTCACCAAGCTCCTGATGCACTCCCCTGATATCGTGTCAAGCCACTATCAAGTCCCCTCAACCTTCTTTTCTTTAGGCTAAAGAGGCTCAGGTCCCTCAGCCTTTCCTCGTATGGCTTGGCTTGCAAGTCCCTGATCATATGCATGGCTCTTTTCTGGACCCTCTCAATTTTTTCTGTTTGCAGAAAAGAATTGCTGGAAGGTTTGTGTTGTCAAGTAGTTGATAAAGTAACTTCATGATTTCTTTCCTACTAATCTGAATCAGTATTAAGCTTCAAGCTTTTTTAAAGGTTTGAGGTAAAGGGATGCTTACCAGAGTAGCAAAGTGCCTGGGTGGCCTGGTGAAGGACAACAGTGAGCTTCATGGTGCGGGCAGTTGTATATGAAATACTAATTTTCAAGATGCAAAAGCTGATCAGCTCCCTTTGCAACTAACTGTACCTCCAAAATTCAAATACATACTCAAAGCAGCCAAATCTGCTCCTCCCATAGGATTGTATGACAGGCCACATGGCCTTGTTAGATCATGTTCTGCCGTGGGGATAGAAGTAGAGAAGGATGAATATGGTCTTCCTTTTGTTCTGTTGCTTTTCATGGTGATAGACTAAACAGTAAAACCTTCTTCTTTTCTTAATATGTGAAGGTGCAGCATATGTGCAGGAGATTGGGAAAGGGAACAGAAAGCATTCATATGATATTTATGTTAGTGGCAGTTCAGACAGGGGAGGTCACCTAAGGCCGTGAGGCTGATGTTCCTCTCCTACTAGTAGTGAAACTCCATCCTCTCCCATGAAGTTACTTTTGATTTACACACATGGAAGAGAGAAGTGTATCAGACCATCAGACTACAGATATGCATAAAACTGAGTGTGCTCATAAGTATTTGTAGGACCAGTACTGAAACATTTATCAATGATTAGATCAAAGGAGCTGTGAATACCAAAAAGTTAATTACTGGATTTTAGTTGCAACAATAAGGTTTTCCCCATATCTCTTCAGCTCTTTTCTACCGTGAATTAGCTGAAGTTACTCAAAATCAAATAAAAAACACAACTAAACAAAAAAGCTTGGACTTATTTCCCCTTCAGACTCCAGCCCAGCCCTGCTGCCAAGCAACCTGTATGGAAGAATACACAAAAGAAACTGAAATGGTCAGACCCACGGCTTATGTTTCATGGTGTTTTACATTAATCTTTTTGTTTGTGGTGGGCTTGCTGCTTTTGCCTGGCAAGCCCATCTTGGAGAAGGACACTTTGGATTGGTGGAACATTTCCACCAATCAGCTAACAGCTGGGTGGGGCTTGCCCTGCCCCTGCTCAGAGGCAGGTGGGGATGTGAGGAGTCCCTGGACCTGATTGAAGACTGCGTTTGCAGGTCCGGCAGACTTCAGGGGTGGGGCCTCCAGTGTAAATAAAAGCCCAGCGTGCTCAGCATGTTGGGTAGATGCCTGCAAGAGACTCAAGAAGAGTGGAGCCAAGACAAGCTGGGGAGCAATCCTCCAGCAGGCAATAGGCCTCAGGCTCCTGAAGCTGCCACTGGAGGAGCAGCCTTGGGAGCGTGCAAGACCGCTCGGGCTGTTGATGGCACGTGGGGACGGTGCGGGGAGACCTGGTGCTGGGAGCAGTGTGAGACTGCTTGGGCCCATCATGGTACGCAGTTTGGTGCATGGAGCCCAGGCTTTGGGAGCTACAAGCCACAACTCGAGCCTGCAACCCCGGCAGGGCCAGCGGGCTACATGGTGCATAGGGCAGCACATGGGGCAAAGGCCTTGGGGCTGTAGCGAGGTGGCTCAGGCCCCATCTCCCGGCAAGTGGCCAGGTCCCATGGTGCTCAGGGTGGCACATAGGCCCGAGCCTCGGGAGCAGCGGAGCCACCAGGCATGAGGATGGCCAGCCAGAGCCTGAAGGGCCCAGCCTGTGCTAAAAGAACCCTCGGTGCTAAAGCCAGGGCACAGGGAAATAGTAGTGCTGCAGCGTGAGGCCCAGCACCCAGAAGCCAGCAGTGGTGGTGCAGCAGCTAAGAGGACCTGAGCCCTCAGTGGCCAGAGCAGGGCACAGGGTGGGGAGGAACCCAGTGGCATGGGAGAGGCCTAAAGAAGCGCTCCAGCAGAGGAGACCCCATCGAGCTGCACCCTGACCACAGCCACCTGAGGGAACGTGAGTCATTGGGCCCTTGGATCCCACAGGGGAAAGACGTTTGGGGTGAGCAGCCCCCCTGCCTAATCAAAGCCCTAAGGGGAGGGGCCCCTGGTGCTTCCTGGACACCCCCCCCCCCCCCAAAGGCCCCCATGGGAGGGGGGCCCAAAGGACCCCATTGGAAGGAGGACTGTCTCTTGCCACGGGTCAGGGACTATATTAAGGAATAGATGTTATTAAGATTGTACATATTTGCACCTAATATTTTGTAACTGAAATGTTGCATTGTGATGTTGTAAATAGTGTTATTTAGGGTTTGACCTTGGTTATTGGTTAGTGTTCACTGTGTAAATATATGTATATGATATTTAATTTTATGTTTACATACATTATAACTCAATAAGTTGTATATAGTTAAGAACTTTGGGCTTGGGCTAACTTTATCGAGGAAAGAGGGATCCACTCAAAATTCTGCCATCCCTCTCACAGCACCCCCTCCTGCCTATCTATCCCATCTGATTAGGAATAGGGCACACCCTTGGGTGTACCCCGGTTACATGTTGTTTTGCGAAATTCTTGCAGTGTAAATAAGACCCCCATCCACTCTATGCATACCCTCACAGTGCACTATATATAATAGTTAGGGACCTACTCAAACTGTGATTTCACAGATTGTGCAGAAATCACAAAATTGGGTGATCTCTGCAAAATTTGTGGAAAACAAGAACAAAAGTTTACTAAAATAAAATGCTGACTACCCAGTGGGAACTAGCAGTTCTCCAGGCCACACAGCCTAGTTGCAAAGGGTGCTGCTGACACTAAGGCGAGCAGGCAAGATGGCTGCCAACCCTCTCACCCCTCACCACTGATTGGCAAGAGGGCTGCTGGTCAGCCCTCACAGCCAATCAGTGGTGAGGGCCATGGCCACTGTGGCCCTTTGGTTAATCAGAGGTTTGGGGAGACCCCACCATGATAAGCCTGTGAAAATAGTAGCCAGCCCTGCAATCTGCCTGGGAAATCAGCCAGCCATTGCCTTGAGTTGGGTAGACTCCTGATGATAGGAGAACCAAAAACGTAAATGGTGAATGTTCACATGGTTTTAGTGTGAGGATAGGTATATGTCTATGTCAACGGGCACATTCCTAATGCAAAACCCCACACCTTTTCCACTAACTGTGTATAGTCCTTCCAGAATTGTTCTTTCACATGGACCAGCTTTCAGGCTCATTTCAGCCTTTTATAATACTTGAATATTGGGAAGATTATCAATCGATTATAATTGCTTTGTTGGTATCTACATGACACTTAGTGGCAATAGGTCCAGAATGAGGGGGAAGGTAATAATGTTCTTAAGGAAGAGAATAAGAACTGTGGAGAGCCAAGTTCAGTTACCCCATAATCCTGAATAAGTTACCAGAACTTAACTTTTCTGTATTTCAGTCCCCAAGTGTTAAACCATGTGTTTGTGGGGGAAAATACTTTCGTTTTCATACCTTTTTGTCTGTTAGTGGTTCTCAACTTGTTCAAAATCAAGGCACCCTGCTCTAACTTTCCTGAATTTAGCAATACTCTGTGGACGCAGGCTGAGGGGGCCCCCTCCTGTTCCCAGGGAGAGAGTGACATTGCCTTTCTCTCAATGTATGAAGCCCGGGTGGTGCTCCTTGGCTTCTGGGGAACAGAGGGGTGGGGGCAGCACTTACTGCATCTTTTCTGGGTGGTATAGTATGCATCAGGCCCCAGGTATGGCCATGATGCTCCCAGTAGCCATGCAGCACCTGTCCCACCGGGGCTGTACAGGTACCCTTCCCTTTTTTCTCTTCTGCCACACCTTCATGTATTTGGTTAATTTGTAGAAAGGGAGGCTGCCTGATGGTTCCCAAATGAGCCTTTGTCCGTCTGCTGGCCAGCAGGCGCCTCCCTCCCAGACCCTACCAGTCTGTCTTGCCCATCAAGCACTAGGTGATCCTTCCTGGCCCATCCATGCCCCCTGGGCACCAATAGCCTTCTTAAGGGTTAATTTTATGGCCTCTAACCTCCCCTGTAGCCATGCCCATGCCACACAGATACTAACTCTAAAATGCTTAACTGTTATCTCACCCTATACAAGGTTAAACTCACACCCTTGTTGGGACTTTCACTTTCCCAGCTTCTGTCCTTTTTCTGTTGCTGGGCCTCCTCCAGCCTAGGCCCACCACACTAGGCCTGTCTTCTGGGCTCAAGCCCTAGCAGTTGCCAATCTCTCTGGGCCCCTAGCTCTTGCATCTCTCAATTTGGGTTCCTGGCCCTGGCCCTTGGCTTTCTCTAGGCTCTTGGCCCCTGGCCCCATCTCTGTCCCTCCTGGGCTGTTGGGCCCCAGGCCATGGTCTCAGCCCTTCTGAACTACTCTGAATCTTGTGCCCTACCACTTGCAGGTTCAAGCCTCATGTGCCCCGAGACCTCCAAACCTCCCCTACAGCACCAAATACAGTCCACCAGTCAAACTCAAACCAAAGCCAAAAGCCCCCTGACCACAGCTAAACTCTTAGCCCACTGGCTCTATATCAGCCCCTACTCATCTGGGTCTTAGTCCCCTACCAGCCATCAGCCTTTGTGTAACAGCACTGACATAGCAGGATCACCATCACTCACCCAGAAGCTAGCCTCTCTCTCAGCAGATTTCTTTCCTCAGTGGCCTCCAGGACCAGACTGAGTGCCCTGGATCAGGCCCTAGGCTTTTATGTTCCTAAGCCCTGCCCCTTTCTGGCCATGTGACTTTCCTGGACTGGCTACAGGTATGTCCCCTTTACCTTGCTGGGCAGCTCATTGGTGAACCATCAGATGATGAAAAAGCCTTCTCTTTTTCAAGCTGAAGAGTCCCAGGTCTCTCAGCCTTTCTTCATATGGCTTGCCACGCAAGTCTCTGATCATATGGGTAGTCCTTCTCTGGACTCTCTCAAGCTTTACCACGTCCTTGTTAAAGTGCGGCGCCCAGAACTGGACGCAGTACTCCAGCTGTGGTCTCAACCAATGCCAAGAAGAGCTGAGTAGAGCAGGAGAATCACTTCTTTGCAATGATTTTGCTGGAGATGCATCAATTGATGCATGCCAGTGTATTGTTGGCCCTGCTGGCTACAGCATCGCACTGCCAGCTCACGTTCATACTGTGGTCAATTACTACCCCCAGGTCTGTGGTGGCAAGTGATTGGGGATCTTCAGTCCTGCTGCCTGATGAGAGGCAGCAGTTGCACAAGCACCCATGTCACGAGTTTTGCCTGTCAGTAGCTAGGGGTGCAGTGCCCCAGAACCCCCCTGCACCGATCTCCTTCATGGCTGGCAGGCTTCGTGTTCGCAGCAGGGCCTAGCAGCCAGGCCTGCAGTAGTTTCTTCTTCCTCTCTTCCCCCGCCCTCCCTGCCCTGTGCCCCAAGACAGACACAGTTGCACAAACACCCATGACACGAGTTTTGCCTGTCAGCAGCTAGAGATACAGAGCCCCAGAAGCCCTGCACCAATCTCCTTGACAGCTGGCAAGCTTTGTGGCCTCAGCAGGGGCTAGCAGGCCTGCAGCTTTCACCCTGCTGTGCCTTAACACACACAGTGTCACCCATGTCACGAGTTTTGCTTGTCTGCAGCTTGAGGTGCAGTTTCCCCCAAACCCCTGCACTGATCTCCTTGAAATGTGGCAGGCTTTGTGGCCTCAACAGGGGCTAGCATGCCTGCAGTTTTGACCCCACTGTGTCTTAACACACACACATGACACAAGTTTGGCTCTCAAGAATTTGGGGTGTAGTTTCTCTGAATCCCCTGCACCTATCTTGAAACTTGGCACACTTCATGCCCTCAGAAGGGGATACCATTTCTGCAAGTTTCATCCACATCTGGCCAGAAATGACAAAGTTATAGGCTGTTTCAACCTTCCCCATTATAGCCTATGGGGGAAACATCAAAACAACATCAAAACAGTGAAACTTTTCGACTTGCCTCATTTTGTTTCAAGGTTGTTTCAACCATATCTGTTCCATTTCGATTTTGCTGTTTCAGTCTTGAAACAAGTCGAAACAGCGTCGAAACAAAACTGGTGGTGAAATTTCGCACAGCCCTACTAGACAAATCAAGAACAGGAGTCAGGCAATTAACAGTTGTGATATGATGATCAACCTTTTCCTCCCTGTTGGTTTTTACTCTAATCATCCATCTATCAAGTAAAAATGCTTTGAAGCTATACAATTAAACAGTATAAGGACTAGGCAAATCTGCCATCAAGGTCTGTGCAGTCCAAGAAGCCATCCTGCCACACAGCCAACAAGTGAAGGATCCACACTTTGAGGCTGTACAAGAACTGTTTCCTGCCTGCACTGGGTAAAGATCTCTGTGCAGCTAAGATAATATTAAGGACTGATAGCTTGTTTTTTATTGGGAAAGAG
>NW_005842622.1:757195-757698 GCF_000455745.1 Alligator sinensis | reverse complement strand
GAAAGAGTCTTTTTCTGTTGTTTAATTTTGTAGCTTGTTGGAAGTTATTAAAACTAGCCTTTCTGCTATTCATCAAGTGAGTGTTGTGTCAGTTCTCAGAGCATTAGGTTTAAAAACCCACTTTCTAGGTGCAACATTATCCATGTGGCTCAAGAATATAAATATACAGCTCTCAGTGGGCTGTAGGTTTCAAATGAAGTTAAGTACAGCTCCAAGCTAGTGCACAGTCACAAGTAACAAAGACCCATCTCCAGCCACTTTTTCTTTCATTTGCTATCACTGATGCAATTTCTGTGTTGCCAGTGTGTGAATTCTCCATGTGAGAAGGTTCCTTGAATCAGACAATAATTGTGACAGGAGCTTCAGGAGTATGTCTGTTCTGGATTCTGGGATTTGGCTGTAACAAGGGGGTAGCTTTCCCAATGTATTATGGTTCCAGGGACAGGCAAGTCTCCTGTTAATTTCCTTTGCACTGAGAGTATTGGATGATGTGAAGATGCTTC
>NW_005842622.1:752877-757185 GCF_000455745.1 Alligator sinensis | reverse complement strand
TCCCTTTCCTTCTGCTGCAAGTGAAGTTGTCTTTTTCTGTCTCCTAACACATTTCTTCCTGGTGGTGGATGGGGAACCTTGTTCCAAGGCTTGATGCTATTGATTAAATAGCAGGAGACATAATGTTACTCTTCCAGAGAAAATCAAGACCAATTGCTTCATTTCTGCTGGGGTCACCAGGGCATGATTACATCTGCACCGTAGAACAGGGGTCAGTGCCTGATCTGAATGTTGTTGCTGCTGTGTCTAGCTCAGCCCGTGTGCAAGGAACACATCTGCCTAGTATTGAACATTAAAACCCCAGGGAAAGTGATATTGCAGAACAGAGGATCTAGTCTGAGATGTTTGACTTGGCCTAAAACAAATGGAGCAACCTCCCTTTGTTATTTACTCCAGCATATACCATGAATTACTCAATTGAATGCCTCTCGTCTTACACAGGTGTCAGTGGGGGTTTAGGTTGTAGCCGTGTTGGTCTAAGGATATAGGCAGACAAGGTTCCTTGGGTGAATTTGATATCTTTTATTAGACCAACCCAAATGGTTGGAGAATAGTTATTAAGCAAGCTTTCGGGTTCAAAAACCCTTCGTCAGGCTCAGGAAGCTGCAGCAGTTGGTGTGTGCTCTTCCTGGATGGAATGAAAAGTAAAGAAGCCAGGGGCTGGGCTGGGCTGGGGAGTCAGTTGCCAGGCAGATTATAATGTATCAAAAATCCAATGTCTATGTTTAGTCCCTGATCTCTAGGATTCAGCAGGTTGATGAAATGGAGCTCATAGGCTCCTCTCTGGGGTGTGTTGTGTAAATTTCCCTTGAGGATCAGGACTGAGAGATGGGAGAGAGAGTGGCCCTCCTGTGAGAAATGTGCCCCCACCGGTAATTGGGTGTTTCTGTCTTTGATGGATTTCCGGTGTGCATTCATTCTGGTGCACAGTTGTTGTCTGGTCTCTCCTACATATCTTCCATCAGGGTATTTGGTGCATTGGATGAGGGATATTACATTTCTGGAGGTGCAGCTGTAAGATCCTGGGATGCTGATGGCTCTGTTGTGGGGTGTAGTAATAGTGGGGGTGGTGGAGATGTGGGGGCAGGTTTTGCATTTCTTGTCATGGTGTCAGTGAGCATTTGGCTCCAAGGTTCTATTCTTGCTGTTTTTCCTAGGTCACGTTAGCCTTTCTGTGCTCTCTGTAGGCCTGGCAGGCAGCACAGTTACCACTGAAAAAGTTACCCCCAGCAAAATACTAAATCTTTGCCTTCAATTCAAAGACATAGTGATCCAGTGTGTGGGGGCTGTGAATCTCCTCTTGCTTGCAGGCAAGATCACTGCATCCAGGTTAATAAAGCATCTGATTTGTGCTGAGGAAATGAGGTGAAAATCAGGCCAGCTGACTATTATTTATTTATAATAGCAGCTTTCCAAGAAGTTCTAGTCAAAGCCTATTGTGAGAGGCTCCAATCACAGACCAATTTGTTCTTGTTCTTATTTTGTTCTCTACTTGTTTCAGGAAGTTTAGAATTGTCACCTTGCTATGGAGAGGGAGGCCTTGAACAGCTCTGTGTGGGTGGGAACCAGACTTGAATATCAGTTCCAGGGCCAGGCTCATCTCCAACCTCTGGAACAGAACCTATTTAAGAACCAAGAGCATGGAGTTGGAGTGGAATATAGGTGACAAAAAGTGATGTGGGAGTAGCTGCAATGAGCTGGCCTGCTGCCTACTTAAAACTAGTAACATAGGTAGGGTGGGAAGAGAGGGGTACCAGCTCCAGGCACCAATTATTTAGGGTTACCACAATCACTCCCGACCCTGGAAATCTTTGCCATGGCATGTGCAACCCTGAGCAGCATCTGCCAGGCCATAAGAACTAGGCAGAGCAGTGCTGCACCCAGCAGTGTATCTATGGGGCAGAAGGCAAGCAAAGTGTTGTTCTGTCCAACCCCCAGGAAGTCTTTGCCACACCAGGTGCAGCCCTGCACACAGTTACATATTTGAGAGATGATGAGGAGCAAAGTAGCAGCAGCAGCCTTTACCCTGTGGAGAACATCAGCAGGTGAAACTTCACTCTCCCTCTCTTTCCCTAGTGACTTCCCCTGCTCTGCTGTGGTCAACATACCCCGTACCTCCTCTCCATCCATGCCCTGGGTGCTGAAAGAAGTTGTTACACCTCTGCTTCAAAGTGTATTTTAAAAAATGACTTTTGTCTTTTGTCATTGCGGTGTTTGTTTTATTTCTGTTTAAGGTAAATAGAAAGAATCCAAAACTTGTTATGCAAGAAGTGTTGACTTTAAACAACTCTCGTGAATTTGAGGGGTGAGGGAGAATGAACTGGGCTGGTCTCATGATGTTTCCAATGACTGAAGTTGCCAATGGGCTGTCTGTGTAAATTTGGGGTGACTCTTCCAAAGTCAGGGAACCAGACCACCTGTTTCCATCCTAGAACCTTGCTTTGTCAACTCAAAGTCTGGAAAGCTGCATTGATTTTTTATTTATTTTTTTTAAAGCTAAGACTTTTGGGGAGGGATAGCAATCTTGGCCACATCTTCCATACCGCACTTAGTGCCAGCGTGCCAGTACTCCTGATGGATAGGAGCCATTATTGCCAGCTTTGCCTTCTCAAAGGATTTCTGCTGAAAGGGGTAACCAAACCATGTTTCTTAGCCAGCTTTACGGCTGCTTGCCACACTGCAGAGAAGAATCTGTGCCTGAACTGAGGAATTTGACATCTAAAATCTTCCAGCCAATAGGATTGTCTGCATCTCTTTATAGCCCATACTATTTTGTGCCACAGAGGCTATAAGCAGATCAAATGGCTATAAGCAGACCAAATGGCCAAACGAAATGAATAAACTGTAGCACAACTGATCTTCTTCACTGGGCAAAACAGATGTTGCCTGTGTTCTCCCAAAATTGGGCACCTGCCACTCCCAGGAGCAACAAACTTCAGTAATATGGACTTTTTGGGGAAGTATCATTTTTGAACAGGGGCTGTTTATCAGAGAGAAGATTTTCATGTACAAATAATCTACTAGCTCAAATGATGGGTAAAATACATATGGATATGTGATGGCCCTTTTAACTATCCGTAATGTGTAGAATGATAGAATCATAGGAAAACAGGACTGAAAGGGAACTCAAGAGATCATCTAGTCCAATCTCCAGATCAAGAGGGATTATCCCTGTCTAACCAATTCCAGCTAAGTGCCTGTCTAACTTGCTCTTAAAAACTTGCAAGGCTGGAGATTCCACAACCTTTTAAAGTAATCTGTCCCAACATTTGACCACCCTGTAATGAGATGCAGGGCTCAGGGGCTGGAACCCAACTGCAGAGGGTAAGAGGATAATAGTTTACCTGCTGAAGAACACTGGCTCATCTGACAGAGATGAATGGCTGGGCTCAGAGGAAATTAAAAGCTTCCAGGAAGGGAAGCTGGGGGAAGGGAGGAGTCTGGTGCTTAGAGAGAAGTACAGGGACTGTGTTGTTTCTCCAGGTCTGAAGGAAGACCAGCAGTTTAATTTTGTGTTTGTTCTTTGTACCTGCACTTGTTCTATTTGCTGGGGTGAGAAGCTTTCTGTATGGGTTATAAAAGGACTAGGACTAAGAACTCACCGGTTTTATGAGGAAACTAGCTCTTGAGTCTGCCTAAGTGAGTATCAACTTGCTCCACACCTTCATAGTGAGAAAGGTCTGCATGATGCCCACTCTAAGTTTCCCTTTGTACAATTCAAAATCATAACTTGCTCATCCTCTGCAGCCAAAGGGAATTATTTATCCCCATCCTCTTTATATCTATCCTCCAAACCCTTCCACTGCTTACACGCTCCTGAAGCCATCCGGCCTGCCCAGACTAGGGAGTTGTTCTGGTCCATGGCTTATAAAGGTTGCAGGCCCCTGGTCTATAGACTTCTTCTTTCTATAAGGCATTAACTTAGTAAAGCAAATGAATGATATCCTGAAGCAATTTATCATTTAGCTCTAGGGGAGTTTTTCCGTATTTATCAAAGAGAAATTTTAGTGTATGATTAGATCATTTCCCAAATCAAGCCCTCTGTCTCCTGGAGTTAAAAAAAAGAAAAAAAAGAAAAGGAAAGAAAAAAAAGAGACCTAAGCAAAGAACTGAATTGCTTTTAGTTTATTGGAAGAAGTTTAAAGTGAATTCTCAGATTATTGTCCACATTAGACATAAAAGCAGGAATTACAGATAAAAACACTTGGTCAAAGAATCAAAAAAATTGAAATGTAGTCATAGGGATTTGGCATGGATGGAAGATCATTTTGTGTTCTTCAGAGTTGCAGATTGCTAGATTTTGGTGTC
>NW_005842622.1:748433-752846 GCF_000455745.1 Alligator sinensis | reverse complement strand
ACTCTTTCAGGATATTTCCATGCAAAGAGACAGTTAAGACAGTGAATGCAGAGGGCTGAAGTCTCCTAAAATTATAACAGAAGCACATAGGCACATTAACAACTATAGTGAATTCTAGGGAGCTGGTACAACAAGTGTGGAGCATAAGGGCATAAGAGCAGGCTTAAATCTGTGTGTTAAAATTGAGAGACTTCACCTGTGCATCAATGGATTCTGCCCAGCCAATTTCTTTTTTTAAATGAGTCTCATTCAATTTGCAAAAAAGCCTGAAAAGACCTTTCAGGGTCAACTCACTAGGGGCTGTCTTTTTTTCTGTTATAAGAGACCACCTTTCTCTCTCTTTTGGTATTTCAACAGAGGAATTCTTAGGACCTGAAGCTGTTCTCACTTAGGCCTGATCTCAGCCACACCAAAGGAAGGCTTCAATTTGCTTTGGACTGAGCCATTTACACCAAGGTAGCTACTTTGATTTCATTAGAATTTCTAGATATTAAGTGCTGGAGGCTGTAGGTGAGAGAGGGACAGTGCGGGGAAAAAAGCCCCCTGGTCATACTCACTTCACTCCCCCTTCCAGCATCCAGTCTCTGCCATTGTGTAATACAGGAGACTACAGAAGATGGACCTATCATCTAACCAGTAAATGGCAATTCTTAAGTTCTTACCTAAGTAATGCCCAGTTTACACTGATATGATTTAAGAAAAGAAAAAAATGGAAAGATTAAGGGGGGGAAAAATTACCATCAGTTCCTTCAAAGCCTCTGAATGATCTTTGGAAATGCCAAGCGCACATCCCTTCAGTTCAAGACCAGCATTCTCCATAGTCAGGCTGGTGACAAAAGGAGCAATTGCCTCCATGTACTGGTCACGAGAGGCAAAAAGGAACTTGCTAATAACATCCCTGAGGACTGGACAAGCCTCAGCTGTAGCTGCAACACAGACGCATAAAAAAGAGTTTAGTTGGATAATGGTTTCATCATTTCATAGTTGTTAGGGCCTGGAAGGGACCTTACAGATCAAGTCCAGCTAATTATGGTGAACTAATTTAAACAAACCATTAAGGAAATAGTACAGTTTCTCCATTTGATTCTAGTATCCTGACAGCAATACCATTGTTAAAGTGGGGATGAGTTTTCCATTCTAACTGCCCATGGCTTTTTTCCTTTAAAAACTACGAGCACAAAAATATGGCTAGTTTGTTTTTCATCTGTTCTCATGCAGTCACAGTACTCATGTAGTAATGTCTTGTTATGTATGAAGTGTTGTAATGTGGCCAGGGGCTAGCTGTAGGTGGCATGTTGCCTGGCGATAACCCCAAGTCAAACTAAATTTTGAAATTCAAACTGGTCTCAGGTTTACGTTTTCCTCCAGAGACTTGGCATTTCTGAAGAAACCCAGTTCAGTTCCTAATTGACTGGAGACTGCACCCTGGGCACAGTCAATAAGTTATTGTTACTGATTTAAGTAACCCAGTGGTAGGGGTCTCTTAAGGTACCCAAATGGGATCCTCCCATGCCAGTGCCATGTAAACAGACTAAAAGGACTTTGCCTAGCTGTTCAGCTTTAATCTGTCTTGCTCCATACCTGGCTAGCTCCCACAATTTACCCCATGATTTTCCAGTCTAGTTAACTCTCTAATCAGTTTGCTTCTGGGGCTTTGTAAATGCTTCCACCTCAGAATGAATTATGCCTAGAGAGTCTACTACATCTGAAATAGACTGCGGTGGAGACTCCTTAGAAAGATGTCCAGATCTACCACTCCCATTCACCAGAAAGTGGCAGTAGGGAGCATTCTTAAAACCCGTGCTTTTACCATGGCAGTGTTAAGAGCCCCTTTAGACCTTGCAAACTTTACTTTGGGCTGTATAGCCATCCCATGAAGATGCTGTTCACTCTAAAAAAATTCACTGCACTCTGTTATATTCAGCCAAAGAGCAAACAAATGCGTGTGGAAAGAACAATATAAGTAAGAAGATGTCTGGGCATCTGCTTTGGAAGGAACTGAATATTCTTGCTTCCTGAAAGAAGAGTCCTAGTTAGTTTGTCCCTCTCTGGATATCAATGTTGATTCAGCAGTTGTGAGTTTATGTTAGAGCAAGGAATTTTAATGCAAAACAAGTCATTAACAAAAAATTACAGGTGAAGATGTAGATGGAAAAACTCCATTCAAGTTCATAAATTGTGATTCTCAAAACATGTTTGCTTGGTCAGAATGGGGATAAATTCTGCTCCCATGCATGCCTCTTCAAATGTATTTTAAGGTCTGGGGAATGCTGCTGTCTCATGCTGGTGTTACTGAGAGGCGATTTTGGCACATTTATTCTTAGAGGGTGAAAATCTCTGCCTTTGCAGAGAATGTAAAAAAGAAAACAATTTCTTAGAGAATTTCAATATGTCCCATTCTGAAAGCTTAATTGAAACTGAAGGCATAAAGACTTTTTGCCACCTTCCAACAAAGGACTGAATTTCACCAGCTTAGCTGCCAAATCTACAATAAAAAGACCTATTATGTGCATGTGGAAAAGTTAACTTTTGAATTTTGTTACTTGGATAATTTTAGACTTTGTCCATTTCATAGCTTCTATGGGATGAAACAGAAAATGCTCAGGAAGACCTTGCTTTCTGAAGGCACTTAAATCAATTAATTAACACCAATGGTGCTTAAACAAGTTCTCACAGTTAAGCACGTGATTAAGTATGTTCCTGAATTTAAGCGTAAGTCACTATTACTTTCATTACAGATAAGAAGACACATCTCACATAGGAAAGGTCTTTAAACACTGGCAATGCATATATGGAAGAAAGACAGTTTATGATTTCTTTAAAATCACTGATACTATATAATAAGCAACATGCTCTTGTTGGGTAAGCCTTCTGTCTCACAGGACTAATCCAGAGTTCACAAAGGTCTATGGTCTTTTTATCAATCTTAATCAATTAGCATCCACTTATATATAGATAGCACAGGATTCCTTCTACAAATCACCCTGCTGTTCAATATTTAAATAGTTAACCACCTTTGTAGGGGGATCTTGGTTTTAATTTACAGAGATGAATGTTTTGCTTACTAAACCTAATTCTGGAAACTTCAGGGAACCAGGAAACCTCATCTCATTTCATATTCTGAGTTGCTCTAATGGCCTCATTGGATTCACGCTGGTGTACCTGGTGCATTTTGAGTCTCCAGGCTGAATTTAATCCAGTCTTTTCAATGTAGGAGCTCAACTGTATCCTGGAATGTCTATTATATATGTATGTCTATAGTAGACATATGGCTTATATGTCTAATAAACTCTAATAAAAATAATACTGATTTTAAAACAGCTTGATACTTAGCTTTAAGCATGGCTAGGGTTTTGAGGCTTCATGGTAGAATTCTACTTGTACTGCTGATCTCTTACTCACCTGAAGTGTCCCATTAGCTTCAGAGAGTAATGAGTTTCAAAGTCTGTCTTGCAAGTATTACTCACCAGAGTAGCAGCAAAATGCCAGAGTGACCAGCAGAAGGACAAGAGTCAGCTTCATGGTGAGGATGGGTGATGGTTGGCTCTCAGGTCTCACAATGGAAGGGCTGAGGGAGTGGTTTCGGAACACTGCTTGCTCAGCTCCAATATATGTACAAGGCAGCTACATCATCTCCTCCCAAAAAAGTCTGTGCCAGACCACAGAGTGACATTAGCACTGGCATGCTGGCCGTGTTTGTTCATGGGATACAGAAAAGAATAAATGTAAACACTGATCCTCTTCATTGTTAACGTTATTGCAGTGAAATAGTCCAAAGAGTTGAGTTATTTGCATAATCATAGAGTGTGTACACACGAAATCTGGAAAATGGGAGAACACCGGCACATTGTCTCCATGATGGCAGAGGTTCTGATGGACTAGCCGACTTCAAATAATTAGTCAGTTCTCGCCTCCAGAGAAGTGCCTAGGCCAGGAGTCTGCAGGAGAACTTCTAACATTTACCTTGTTACAAAGGAAACATCCCCTTACCAACTGGTATCCCCCTTCCCCAGTGGAGTCTATTTGCAGGGCAAGTGCATCTGTACACTGAACATACCTTTAAGTTTTCAAAGAGAAAAGTAGTCATGGCCCAGTTGCGGTCTGCCTGGATTCTCATGCTTGGGTCTTAATGATTAGCATGAGACCAGCAGAAATCTCATCAATACTGAACTGTATTGGTCCAAGAGCACGGTAGTAGCTTGGTGCAAGCTCATCCTACCAGTCAGTTTGATTAGGTCGCCTAAATTCTGACACCTTTGCCTTCTCTTTCCTTTATGTGTTTGCAGCTCTTAGAGCTTCCTTTTCCAGGCAGCCTCAACTCCATCACAGAGCTCTGGCATTCACTCCCCCACTTCTCTTTTTTCTTCCTAGAGCACTGCTTTCTCCTCTGCGTTTTTTGGTATGTGTCTCAGT
>NW_005842622.1:715001-748402 GCF_000455745.1 Alligator sinensis | reverse complement strand
TTCATTCTACCTGAAATACCGTCTCTGTTTCAGGGATGTCTTTGAAGGAGAAGGGATCCTGCTTAATGACTTCACATCATGTCTCTCTGGCAGAACTGTGTATCTGATTGACAAAATGACTGCTTTGAGGGGTACACTCCTAAAGCAGAAGCCTAAGTTGGCTACAACCACTGTCCACTTGGAGTTTGCTGCTGCTGCACACCCAGACCACCATCTTTCTTGGAAGATGAGCATGATGCCTAGAGGTCTAGTCCAGGGTTTTTCAACCTTTTTTAATCTGAGTACCCTGGCAGCCCAACGCTGCTGAGAGGGGGCGTTGTGGGGGGGTGGGATAGCACGTGGCCAGACGCCGAGTGTGAGGAAGGGTAGCGCGTGGCCAGACGCCGAGTGTGAGGAAGGGTTGCGCGTGGCCAGACGCCGAGTGTGAGGAAGGGTAGCACGTGGCCAGACGCTGAATGGAGGCAGGGGGAGGGTAGCACCCAGCTGAACACCAAGCGGGGAGCAGGTGGTGGTTGCACATGTCTGGACACAGAGCAGTGAGGCGGGGACGGTGCATGGGCAGACAGGGATGGAGCAATGCCATTTTCCAGGAGCAGGGCCAGGGCAGGGCAGGGCAGGGCAGGGAAGCTTACTGGACTGGGGTGAGGATAGCAGTGTCCCTCTTTGGGGTGGGGAAGTTCACCAGGCTGATTTGTGGCAGTGGCCGTGTATGAGCTTCCCTGCCCTGCAGAGGGGTACCACTGCCCTTGCCCTCACCCCAGCCCTGCTCCCGGAGGTGGCAGCACTCCATCCCAGCCTGCCCATGCGTACCCCCAAGGACTGGTCCAAGTACCTTCAGGGGTACATGTACCCCTGGTTGACAACCCCTGGTCTAGTAATTCACAATCCCCATGGCACAACACCATATGAGGGAAGTTGAATGGCCTCTAGTGGAACTGAAGTAAAGTCATGAGAATAAATTTGTTTAAGAGGCAAAGGTGAAGAAATATGGAAATGACTCCAATTAGAACTTGTGCAAGTGTCAGAATTGCCAGTGATCATGATTGTTCTGACATAAATGTAAATATTTTTTTATTACATGGTTAAAATCTCCAACCCAGATTTAGTTTCTTTATCAGGTATGACATTTTAGCTTTTATCTGAATACACCTTTTGTTTTCTTTCAATGGTTGAAATAAAAAATAATTATGAAGGGATTATGTTTGGATCTATTTGAAGATGACATCATTATCATTGGCTTTTAACTCATACATCTGAGCAAGACTGATCCAGTTGACTTCCTTTTGAAATCCATGGGATTAGTCTCACTTTGCTTATCCAGGCAAATGCTTGAATTAGGGCTTCATGGTGGAGGTCAAATACTAAAGCATGGATTATGTTCATTATAGGTCCTTGAAACTCCAGAATCTACAGTACCTATTACCATTATTAATTGCATATCACACATACCTTTCCTTGAGAAATCAGCCCTCCAAAATTGGGGCTCTTGTCTTAAGCAGGGAAACTGATTATCTTCTCCACAATAGAAGCATGGAGACTGTGCTGGGAAGTGGCTGCTGCTTCTGTCTCAGTAAGCAAGCAGTGGGAATAAAGTCCAGTGTTAACTCTTTCACAGCCATTACTGAATTGGTAGTAGCTTTTGGATAAGCAGCCAAAAACTACCACAAAGGTCATATTGCCTATGAAAAAAACAGCACTCTCCCCCTACCACATTGGGGTAAGTGTTTTAAGTGCAGAAGCTGTTTTCTTTGATGGGAAAGAAGCACTCCTGCAAAAATCACGCATGCCAGGCAGCTGCCAAGTTGGCTGCCACTTGTGTCTGCTTGGGAAACTAAAGGGACGGAGTCTTGCGTTAACACTGTCACAGCCATATCTATTGGCTAAGTACTTTAACTTGTGCCTGGAGCAGCAAGTGTGCTGGTGGCGTATCTTAATGAGACTTGTAATGTGAAAACAACACTTTATTTATGGGAATTTATATAAAGAACAATTTACAGTAAAGAACTAACAGTCTTCCTACTGTTCTTTACAAGGACCCCGTGATATAAAGTCCTCCTGGAGACATAATGTGTCCAGGAAGTGTGGCATTGCCCAAGACAACTGGCCACACCAGGAAGTTCCTGATGCTACAATTCCTGGACAGTCTGTTCCTAGGAGGATGTGCTCTGTCACACTATTGGCTACAACACTGGAAAAATATTTTTTTCTACACTTGTTTTCCAAAAACAAGGCACTTATTTTACTTGGCGGGGGTGTTGTATGTGAGAAAATATGGTACCATATGCCACAAATAGTCCATGGAATAGTCCATCAACACAAATAGTCCATCAGCACTCAGTGAAAGGGTGGTCGAATCTGCTTGTAAGTAAGGTGTGGACACTAGAGCATCCACAGCACATCCATATCACAGCAGTTAAGGCATGTGGCTTTTGTCTCTGTTTTTCTGAAGCCATGTGTAACCTGAGCAATGAACTATCATGAACATACAACCTAGCACTGATAGAGGACTCCCTTCCTAAGAGGGAACAGTTTGGGCCAATAGACTGAAAAGCATCTGGAGGCCAATAGTCTCTAGTGCACTCTGTGCAGTGAAGTATGGTTGCAAGGATAGGCAGGGTTTTCTGTTAATATTCAGAAATATGAGCTGGTATGGGGAATATTTTCCTTCTCTGTGATCTAAAAGAAGTTCGGCTGTCTGGTTCTGTGGCCCAGGAGGTGGTTTCCAGTGCTGGAGCTTGCAATGGAGATGGTTTAGTGCTCATTCTGAAGCTTCAGCTAGCAATCTAGTGGCAGTCTAGCTGCTGCTACTGTCAGACTTACAATGTCATCCTTTCCCTATCTTGACTGTTGACCCTCAGGAAATGAAACACAGTTTGAGAATTTAATGGAATGAAATGAAGTTAATTTCTTAAAATGCTGCTAGTAATTATTGTTCAATGTCCAAAAGAACCTTCAAATCCATGTCAAATGTCACCATAATAAAACATGTAAAACCCTTCAAATTAAAGTTAGGCTGTGATAAATACAAAAGGATGAAAAGTAGCAAAATGTGATCAAGAGCATCTTGAGGTTCTTGGGACAGTTTATCTACCCTGTCCTTTAACTGATGCTCAGTGGAACTGATGGTATTACTGGTTGTATAAAAAACCGCTCGTGTATATTATGAATATATAACAGGGTGGCCTGTACCCTTAAGACAGGGGCAGGCAAAATACGGCCCATGGGCCAGATCTGGCCCACCAGGCTATTCTATCTAGCCCATGGAACCCTTAAAACATTTAGTAAATTAATATTTATTCACCCCTGGCTCCCTGTCAAACCTGTCAGGAGCCAAGCGCAGTAGGACCCAGAGGGAGCCCGCAGCAGGCTTGCAGGCTTGAGCAGTCCAGCCCCACCCACCCCCAGCCTGGTCCTCACTGCTTCAACACTACCAGGAGCTGTGAGTGTGCGTGCGTGCGTGTGTGTGTCTGCAGGCACAGGGCATAGGGTGTGGGTGTGTGTTCATAGGGTGAGTCCTACACCCCCCCCATACACATGTACCCACACCTCCCCTCACACTGCCATACACAAACCCCAGCCACCCTCCCCCTATACTCACCCACACCCCACATATCCACACACCCACAGCCCCCACAAACCAATACCCACCCCCCACACACAATATACAAGAATAAGACTTCATTTTAAGCTATTGTGCAGTCACCTCTGCGTACACTACACAAACACATGTAAATCAGGACAAAAATATTTTTTTAAATCAAATTAATGAATGTTGTAGATGTTCACTTTTTAGAATATAATTTGGTATTTTTCTGGTTCTGAGATGGCAAAACCCCTTGCTGAAGGGAGTACTTCCAGGGTCAAGGGGAGAGACTTCTGGTGGCAAAAGTCAGGGTTAGGGGGCAGGACTTCTGGTCCCAAGATGGCAACCAGGGGGCACAGCACCTGCCAAGGGGTGGGGCTACCCATGCAGCCTTTGACAGCTTGCCAAAATTCAGTAAGCAGCTCTCCACCCAAAATAATTGCCTGCCCCTGCCTTAAGAGGACGCAGCCAGCTTGGTTGAAGGACTGCAGGTGTGTGAAGGCTAATGAGGGAGTAGCTCACTAGGAGTTAAACTCCCCCCTCCCCCCCCAGCAAGCAGAACCAGAGAGACGTGTGGAAGAGAAGTGCTAGAATGGGAGACTATTGGGCTATGAGGAGGGCAAGCCTACTGTGGGAAGGCTGGAGCCCAGTGGCAATGTGTAGGGGGTACACCAGGGGGCACGTGCACCCCCTGACCGGCTGCACTTGCCGCTTAGGTGATGGGAGTGGGAGCAGGCAGGAGCGCCGGTGCCCCCCTTGCAAGCGCTGGCCAATCGCTGCAGCCACTCCCAGAAGTGCCCAGATCACTGTAGCCATTCCCAGAAGTGGTCGCAGCCACTCTTGGAAGTGGCTGCAGTGATTGGCCATGGGGGTCCCCCTGGGCAGCAAGATTGGTTGTGGGGGGACCCCCCCTCCTGGTTGGCAGGACTGGTCACGGGGGGGGGCATGTACCCTCCCGACTAAGGCAGCACCAGTCACCCATGCTGGAACCACAGGGTATTCCTCCCAGTGTTCAGGGTTTTGTTTGTTTATTTGATTTTTTTGTTAAAAGACTGTATATTACTGGGGTGTGCTAAGACATGCCTCAGGAAGCAAAAGCTAGATGGTATAAGACCATATTACTAGGATTGATGAGATGCTTGGGCAGCAAAAGCCTGATTGAAGAGGCCCTGAGGAGGCAACCTGTTACAAAATAAATTGCATGAAAGTTTTTTCACAAGCACTATAGGGTTTTCACATTTTGTGGCACCAGCTGCAGAACCAAGAAGGGGAAAGAAAGGTGAGAAAGATAATTGTGTTTGAATTTATTTTGCTGCCAAAATATTTAGCACAATTAGTCCCAGCAGTACCCATGTGTCAGGCACAATTGAGTGAAGGGCTAATGGTGAGTTGACTTGAACTAGTATAAATCAGGAGGGATGCCACCAAAGTCAATGGAATAAGGCTGGCATAGAGGAGAGCAGAATTCTCACCCCCTACCTTCCTCTGGGCTAAAAACATTTTTCCTTTTCTCAGCTCTGAGGTTAATCTGTTCAGTAAAAGTAAAATATCCCTCTAGTAAGAGGTTGTGAATGCTGTAAAAAAAAAAAAAAAAAAAAAAAAGGCAGACTGTGTCGGAGCGGGAACAGGGCTTGCCATAATAAACACTGATTTTTTTTTTAAATCTAAGCATGAAACTACCATATGCCCTGTCAGCATAGCAGTAGGCCTTGATACGCATGCAAGTGATTTATCTAAATGTGGATTCAACTGCATCCAATTTAGCTGCATACTGAAGTACACAAGGGTGATATATGTTCTTACATGCCATGATGTTTTTATAGAGTAGCTTCATGTACTTCAAATTCTCATGCTTCTGGTGGCACTTTTCTAGACAGAAAATAATCTATTTAATTTTAATTTAGCTTTAATTTAAATATTCCAAAGGTTTAAATATTTAACCTTAAAAAATAAATGAATATGGAAAACCTTAAATATTTAAGTTTTAAATAGTTAGCTTTAATAGCTTAGCTTTAATTTAGCTGAAATTAATAATGTGTGTGTGTGTGTGTGTGTGTGTGTGTGTGTATGTAAATTAAAGCTTTCCTATTGGTAAAGAACAAAATAAGGCACAAAAGAAGGGCAACTTGAGACCCTCTGGGTTAAGATACAGGGAGGGCATGGCAAAGGGGACTTGATGATAGGAGTCTATTACAGACCACCAAGCCAAATGGAGGAGCTTGATCTGGAATTCTCCAGAGAACTGGCTGAGGCTGCACGCTCTCAGAACATGATCATTATGGGTAACTTCAATTACCCTGACATCTCATGGGAAGAGCACTCGGCTAGAGCTGAGAGGTTGCATAGCTTCCTAATTTGCAATGAAGAGCTCTATTTGACTCAGTGTACAGGCTGACCAGGGGAAAGGCACTCCTGGATTTGGTTTTCGCCAAAGGGGACAATCTAACCTAAGGATTGAGGGTTATCTAAGTGACAGTGACCATGAGATGGTCACTTTCACCATCCATCGTAAGGTAGGGAAATCAGTCGGTGGGATAGAAGTCCTTGACTTCAGGAAAACTGACTTCTACAAGCTTAGGAAATTGGTGGGTGAGGCCCTGTGAGACCATAGTCTGATGGGGAAGGGAGTCCAAGAAGAGCAGTTGTTCCTCAAGGATACAATCCTTGGAGCACAAAGGAGGTCCATTCCTTTTCATAAGAAAGGTACCAAAAGGGCTGGGAGACCCCTGTGGCTCAATAGGGAGATCATGGATCTCTTGAAAACAAAAAAGAGATGGCTACAGAAGATGGAAGCTGGGAATTACCCCCAAGGAGGAGTACACCTTGACCCACACCTGTAGGGATCGGATTAGAAAAGCTAAGGCTGAAGCTGAATACAAACTGGCAACATAAATCAAAGACAATAAAAAGTCCTTCTTTAGATATGTAGGAAGCAGGAAAAAGTAAGGGAAATGTAAGACCCCTGCAGAACACAATGGGACAGCTGACAACCGACACTCAGGAGAAAATCGAACTCCTAAATGAATACTTTGTGTTGGTATTCCACCAGACAAAGGACATTAACTTGCCAGAGAGAAAGCTGGATGGACAAGGTGGGGCTGATCACCTACCTATGATCAGCGAAGATCCTGTGAGGGAATACCTATAGAGCCTGGATATCCACAAGTCAGCAGGACCCAATGAACTACACCCTAGAGTGCTAAAAGAACTGGCTGACATCATCACATGACCAATGACAAAACTATTCGAAAACTTATGGTGCTTGGGTGAGGTCCCAGAAGACTGGAAGAGGGCCAATGTGGGGCTTATCTTCAAGAAAGGAAGTATAGGCCAATCAGTCTGACCCCAAAAATCCCTGGAAAAATTTATCAAAGAATGCATTATAGATAGGTTAACAGAAGGCAGTATTCTAAATGACAGCCAACATGGCTTTGCTGTGGGCAGGTCATGCCTGATCAACCTCATCACCTTCTGTGATCAAGTAACTCACCACCTGGCTGTTAGTCTGGGCAGGAGCCACATTCCCACCACATTCCTCAAATACAACTGTTCTGAGTAAAGGTCAGTATTACTCAGAAGCTCATTTGAGGCTTAATTCTGTCTACAAAAGGCTTTGAAATCCCCTGTATTTTGCATTTCTGGAGTGCTTGTCGATGCTTTCCTTTATTCATTGAATCAGACCAGAAAACAATAGACATGAATTATACACACAGGCTGTATACTTTTCTGCCTTTCAAAATTTTAATTCCTCACACTGCATACTACACAAGACAGATATTAAGACCAAATTCCTTCATTAGGAGTGCTAATGCATCTAGCAACCTACATCATTCTTACCCCTCCTTGCAGCGGTGACAACCTGGTCTGGAGCTGGGGTAAAGCCATGATCCCCTGCTTGTGTGCCCCTGCCTGGAGCATGTAGGCTGCAGATAGTGGCTCTGTCCTGGCTCCAGAGCAAGCTGCCCCCATCCCAAGTTCCCAGAGGCTCTGGAGCAGCCTCCTGTGCTGCTCTGCCATGCACGCTGCCAGCACGGCTGAGGCTGGTCTCCATAGCAATCCCAGCATGAGCTTTCCAGTGCAGGGGCAGCTGGGGTCTCCATGGAGACTGGCAAAAGCCATACAGGCAGGGTTGGCTGGGAAATGGAGTCCCCAGCCAACCAGATCTGGCCCATGGACCAGAATTTGCCCATCCCTGTCCTAGAATAATGCATTGCCCATCCCACTATTGTGTATGTCAATCAGCTTTCAATGTTGACAGATACCAGCTCCATCTCACACCCATGTCTGTGCCCTGCACTTAGCATGCCTGGTCTCAGTGCCCTCTCACACCCATGTCTGAACCCTGCACTGAGCATGCCCAGCCTCATCTCCATCTCACACCCATGTCTGAGCCCTGCCCCAAGTGTGCCTGCTCTCAGCTCTATCTCCCACCCATGTCTGAGCCCTGCACTGTGTGTGTCTGGTCTCAGCACCCTCTCACACCCATTGTCTGAGCCATTATAGCTGCAGGACAGTCCAGGATCCCACTGCTGAAACCTCCTAGCTCAAGTGGCTACTTGAATTTTCAAGTTGGCAAATACCAAGGTTATAATTGAGTACTTTGCACTTCCAGGAAAAAAAACACTCTGCTTTATCTATTTAACCTCACCCACACCCTCCCACAACAAGGAAGCTGGAGATAAGAAATTACAGACTCTGGAGCTACACCTGGTGGACAAACTACATAACTCTCAATGGTGACAGAACCTAAATCACATTTGTGTGATAGACGTTACAAAACTAGTCCTGGGTCAACTACATCTGATTCAGCTAAACTATGTCCATCGAGCTTTAGTTATCACACAATTATCGGGCCTCTAAACAAGATTTAACCCCATGCACGTGTATCATGGTACAGGTTGTAACACATTATCAGGTTGTAAAATGTAACATCTATCATGTTGTATAGTCAGGCAGCGCCCTGGACTACCTTTTTCTCAGGGCCCCAAACCCTTCCCTCCTGCAACAAGGCATGCCCCCTGCATGGGCAGAGAGAAGGGGTTGCCTCTAGAGCTTACCCTGTCTCTGTAAAAAATGATCTATGAGTAAAATGCCTCATGAACATAAAATAATATTTTTTAGTTTATTGAAATAAGGTTAAGTGACTTGACTATATCATCATCAGTGGTTTCCAGATTCTATGTAACTTAGCTTTTCTCTCCAGAGACTAAATCAAATGATTTTGACTAAAGAGAAAGAGAGAGGAGAAAACATCATTCAAGGAGTGCTAATGGGCAACTACCAGTCACTGTTTGGTGTCAAGATGGCTTCTTCCAAAGTCCCTAATATATGTACTCTCCTGATAAAATTAAACAAGTCCTTTCCTCTGTCGGTTATTATGTTGTGTTCTTAGGGCAAGAAGAGGAAGATTTTGTATACGGTTTGTGTGGAAGGTCAGGGGGCCTGGCATTGAATGGCTTTTGGCTGGGACAGTAGGAGCCATCCAGAAGCCTGCCCAACAATTCAACAACCATGACACTGGCCTCTAGGAATCAGTGGGTGAAAACTATGAGCGTAAGAGTTCAGAATGATGGGATGATCTGGGAGGGCAGGGACTGGGGGTTTTCAACAACTGGTAGATCTGAACTGATATATACATGGGAAGGATCAAAAACTCAATTCTGATATTAAGTTGTGATAACAATGAGCAACAACAAAGCCAAAAAATTGAATTACCATCAGTTACATTTTGGCAGCTTTTTCTTTTGGTGAAAGACTGTCTGCACACTTCTTTAGCTCACCTGCAGCCTCACGCATAACAGCCTCCCCATTCCATACAGTGAGATGTCGTCCATATCATTTTCCCCAGAAGCAAAGAGGGTAACTTCAGCAAGTTTACTGAAAATTTCACCTGCAGCAGAAGCTGTGACTCGGGAAAGAAAAAAATTAAAAAGCAATGAAAGTTTCTTCAGTTAATTTGACATTTTTTGAAAACTCTTTATGCTAATGAAGATGGAATTAAACCCAGTGGCCTTGTATCCCTAGCCACTGCCTGCCATAACTCCCAAAGTACTTGTACATATAAGCCTGTATAATAGGTTTGGGTTGAAATCTGTTACCCAGTAGTTTTTCTAAAGAGATGAAGTCTCTGATCCTGCTGCTAAGCAGTCCAGGGTTTAAACGCGCTGTGGTTGTACTAAGGAACAGAGATCCCTGGCAGTAAGGCACAGCAGTGAATTGCTGGGGGATGAGGAGAAAAAATTCTTATGGATCTAGAAATTGTGCTGACTTTGGGTGCATCTGTACAAGCTGCTTTACTGCACATTAGACTAATCTAATGCACAGTAAAGTGTCACTGTCTACACATATGCAACAATTACTGTGCATTAGATTAATTTAATGTGCCATTTGTTAGTATCCATAGATACAAGTACTAGAAAACGGTGCATTAAACTAATGTGCTGTGCCACCGATGTAGATGCTGACTTGGAGCAAATCGCTCCTGGTCAGACCACAAGGCAGGGGGCCACAACTGCTGCCTGGCTAAGGCTCAGTCAGGGGCTGGACAGTTAGGGGCTGGCACCTGGGGGAGCCTGGAGCTCCCCCTGGCTGCTTCAGGGGGACAGAGAAGGGCAGGAACAACCCTGGACTGGGCTGCTCCTATTGGGCACAATTTCCTCCCACAGTGGGCACATGTGTAGAAGTGCACCCAGGAGTACTTTAATGAGCCTGAATTTATGCACAGAAAATTCAGGTGCATTAATTGCATGTGTAGATGTGTCCACTCTGCCCTTTAAAGGAAATTTACTTGGTTTCACAACAGGAAATCTTAAAATAAATGCAACTTTACTTTTCATCTTAATTAACCTGCATTTAACAGCCCATATCAATGCAGCCCTACATGGTGCAAATGTTATAATACTTAAGTTTATTTACTTTCATGAAGATGAAATAAAAGGTTCTCTTAATATTTAAGGCATAACATTTTTACTGTTTAGATGTAAAGCCTTGCTGGTGAGATAAGCCATACTTACCAGAGTAGCAGCAAGATGCCAGCACAACCAACAGGAAGACAACTGTCACTCTCATGGTGGCGGTAGTTGTTTAGGACTCTGGTATACCACCGTCTCACAATGCCCAACCAATCTCCTTGGGAATCTAAGATGCAAAGCTGAAATATATACATACAAGATGTGCTCTTCCCACAGTATTATGAAAAAGGACATGTGACTTCATTCATATTAGAATCTAGGGCATATTTACTTCCTGAGTGAGAGGACATGTAGAAATGCCACCATACTTTTTCCATACTCTGTTCTGCTCCATTCTGTCATACCGCAACATACAATAATGGGAGTAAGAAAGGCAAAGATCCATGTATTAGCATTAAATAATTTGGTATGAAAAGTAGGTATAATTGATAAAAGTTAGAAGTTATAAAAGTCACAGCTTTTTGGATGAATCCCTGGCCTGATCCAAAGGCCTGGAAATCAATGGCAAGCTTTCTATCATCTTCTGGAAACTTTGAACCAGTTACTGACTTAAATTGTAACCATTATCTCTTTTTTAGCTCTAAGGGCATTTACAGACGTGCTCCAGGAGGCTGGGGATGGGTAGGGAGGAAGGAAGGGAGGGGGCGCTTTAATTAGAGTGGCTCCAAGAATGGCTCCGAGAGCCGCTCTAATTAAAGCTCCCAAAGCATCATGTATATCAGCATCCACAAACTGAAAAATCGTGGCGGGGGCACTTTAACTAAAGCTTGTCAAATGTGCTTTAGTTAAAGCACCCCTGCTGCTATTTTTCAGTGTGGGGATGCTGATACACATGATAGTGGAGTCTGCTGGAGCACAGTACTTACCACGTTCCAGCAAACTTGATTAATCGTGCTTTAATTACAATGCATTGGAGCAGCCTTTCTGCATGTGTATAGGCACCCTAAGTGCCCACATTTATCAAGTTCAAATAGATAACAGAGATAACATATCTTTACCTTTAGCTTCCAGTGCTCCCACAGACTGAGTCAACTCTATATATTATAATGTATATATTTAAAATTTTGGCTTAAATTACAAACAACTACCAAATAAACTGAAACACCCTCTCTTTCATATACATTCCACATAGTTCCTCAGTTCTGATTCTCTCTTTCCCATACTAGACATGATTGTTGATATCCTTAAACAGCAGAAAAGATAAGGGAGTTCTGATGGGATGCAGAATCCTAAGCACGGGGAGGGTAGGAATAAGAATAAAAAGGAATTTCCACATTGCATTTCTAATAGGAAATGTATTTGATATGTTTAAGTCTGAAAATATATTATCTTTGATTGAAAAACAGTGTTTTGATGAGTCCATAGTTCTGTTCTGTGAATCAAAAGTGAGTATGTTTGGCTGAGGGTTCTGCAAGTGGGGATTGCCTAAATGTGACCACAACTATTTTGGAACTGCTTTGTATGCGTAAATAAAACAAATCAGTGCTTGATCCCAAAAACTGGAAATTAAAACTGTTGGATCCATACCCATAGTGTGTCTGGATAGATTTTGAAATAGTCCCAAAATGCCCACTCAAAGATGACAACTTTGAAGATTGCGCAGCAGTTGGACAGATATATAGGGCATGTATAGATGAAACGAGGGGCATGTGTGCGTGACACTTTAAAGCAGGTTAAATGCTTGTGCACTGCTTCAATGGTGTTGGTGTCTGCATGCATCAGCGGCATATTGTGCATTAATTCCAGCCGCTGTGGCACATTCGGTGGCATAATGCACCTTAAATGACTTTGGGGTGCAGCAAACTAAAACACCTCCAAGGAATTTTAGTTTGCTGTCCTACAGCTGCGGAGTGAACCACTGGGCTCCATGTGGCTCAGGGGCTGTGCAGACAGCGCATGAAGACAGGCTCCATGAAAGGAAAAACAAAACAGTGAGCCTGATTTTTTCCCCCCCCCCCTGGAGCCTGCTTGCCTGCCTGAGCTGCGCAGGGACCCGATCCTTCCTTCCCCGGCTGCGGTGCCCCCTTAGACTGTCTGAACCGGGTGCCTGCAAGTGGGTACCACCTGGGGCCCGCTACTGCCATGGAGGGAAGCACTAGCCCTCTGCAGCCCAGGGACCGCTTCACCTGCCAGCAGCTCACCCTCCCGTCCCTGCTACCGGAGAGGCAGGTAAGACATGGGTGTACATAACACGGGGGGTTACTTTGCCCTAAATTGAAGCGGTGTTTTTAAAAACCTACTGCTTCAATTTAGGGCCCCCATTTCATCTACACATGCCCATAGACTCAGAATTATACAGAAAATTGAAAAGTCAGGAGGTGAAGGGAGCAGATATCATCCAGATACAGCACAGTCATTGAAAAGGGAAGTGCTATGCCATGATTTGAAAACTGCTGGACATTTGGGTTTGTGGAAACCTTAACAAAAAAAAGAAAGAAAATTTAGCTGTAGGATGTAGAAAACCATTCACAAAATAGAATGCTTACCTTGTGAATGAGGGTGTCTCTCAGGAAGAACTGTAATAAATCTACATCTTGCAAGGGTTTTTGCTATGATTGGATTTTGACCTGTGATGCAGTCTGGCAACAAATGATCTAAAGTGTATACAGTTAGAACAAGATGTTAATTTTTGGCACAAAGTGTTCTTGTTCCATCTGAGAAAGAAGCACAGACACTCTAGCTTCATACTAAATTAATAAACGACTTTTGTTTAATTCTATTATGTAAATGTTAAAGTTACCTTATTAAACAGTAAAAATCAAGGATTAATCACAGACAATGGTTTTATGGTTTAGCAGAATCTCCCTCCTATCTCTGCTAGTGCTAACCTCTCTGTACTTCACAGGTAACAACATTCTTCCCTTTTGAATGGTCTTATGCTTTTACATATACTTAGGTCATCTATTTCAGTGGTTTTCAACCTGTGGTCCACAGATCCCTGGGGGTCTGCAGACTATGTCTAAGGGATCTGTGAAAGATGACTATGATCAATCAAAAGTATATGAATGCACACAGTTAAAATTCAAAGTGGGCCACACTTCCATTCAATTTTTCAAAAATGAAAAAAGGTTGAAAACCACTGACCTAGTTCAATTTCCCTCCACTTGTTTAGTAGCTACCTCTGATCATTTTTATTTACTCCATACTTTTACAACTCTCTTCCACTTCCTTAAGGGCTTATTTTCATATGCATAATGGAATTAAACAGAAGTTATTGATTTATGTCCTCTATCTCTGTTTCTTCTCCAGATCTAAGAAAAGGCACTAAGCTTTGTGCCCAAATGCTTCTCTAACATCTCTCCCAAATGCCCACGTGGTTCAATAAAACATATATTTTAAAAAACCCCACTTCCTTCTTGCATATTTTATGGACTATCGTGGCTACAACAACACTCCAACTCTACCACACTTAAAAAAAAGGAAGGAAAAAACTGAGACAAGTAGCCAGGTTCTTCATCTGAGTTTAGGAGTTTTGAAGAAGTATATGCAGATCAAGAGAGAGCCTTTGAATCTAGATTGTTTTGGTATCATAATTTTTGCAAAACCACAAAACCCACACTAACCCAGCCACCTGCAATCTGATTGGAACCACTCATCTCAGCCTGAGGCAGTCAGCTGCCTACCCTTTCAGAATAACATCCAAGGGCTAAGCTCAGCATATATAGAGAAATTTAGAAGCATAGTATGCAGAAGAAAGGAATGGTCACATGGAGTCTGAAGTCAATAGAAAGTATTCACAAGCTTAAAGTTTAAGGTTGATCAGGGTCTGGCTCCTTACTGAGTGGCTCCAGACTGTAGAAGTTTTACCCCTGGAATTCCCTACTGAAGTCAATGGCATGTGTAAATATCAGTGCTTCCAACAGCTCCCATGGGATTTAGAAGTTGCAAACAAGTTTAAATGGGTGAAAATAGCTTGGAAGGAAAAAAAGAAGATTCTAGGACTGACAATAAACATTTAGAGACATGGGATTGGGGAAAAAATATATGCCTGCCAAAAGATGCTAATCCCTGGATTTAGAATTGGGGGTATGGGGTTTGTAGAGGGCTGTGGGTATGTGTGTATGTGGGGTGTCAGGGAGGGTGTGGGTGTGTGTGAGGTGTGGGGGGTGCAAGTGTGTGGGTGGGTATGAGAGTTGTGGGGAACTGTGTTATTGGGGATGTGTGGGTATGTATGTGGGTGGATATGGGGTTTGTGGCAGGCTGTGGGTGTGTGGGAAGGTTGTAGGATGTATGGAGGGGAGGGTGGCTGGAAGGGTGTGCATTGGGAGGGTAGGTGCATGTGTATGGTGGAGGGGTGTGCGGGGCCCTCCTACAAACATGCCCTTCTCACACACACATCTCCCACTGTGCACAGCCCCTGCCACCAGCAGCAGCAGCAGGCGGCAGCCTCTTGGAGGTACTCATGGCCCATGCTAGGTGGAGCAGTGGTGCACAGTCCCAGTGAGCCCCAGGACTGCATGTGGCTGAGCTGCCAGCTAGATCATGCAGGGCTCACATGCCTGAGCCTCACAATGCTGAGGGGAGCCCTGCACAATGAAACCAGCAATGCAGGTCATGGGGCTCAGCCAGGGTGGCAGGGAGAGGGGAGGAGTTGGCCCAGTTGCATACCATGGAGCTCCCCAGTGTTTCCCATGAGTTGTGTGTAGCAGTGAGCAGGACCAGGCCATCGACTCCATTGTGCAGGGCTACCCCCAGAGGCATGTGGCTCAGGCAGAGGACCCAGGAATTGCATGCAAGCCCTGAGTGATGAAGCCAGGCGGACCCCGTGCCTTTGCTGGCCCAGGCTCCATGCTCCTGTCACCCCATTCTGGGTCCCCACCGGCCCTGGCCCTGGGGCACTAGCGCAGGCCCCATGTTGCCACTCACCTGAAGCTTCGCTCCTGCCCACGACTGCCACCACTTCCCCCACCCCTTCCCTACCTTCCCCCTTGGCCCACCACCACCACTTCCCCCACCCTGCCTGCTGCCACCACCACTTCCCCTTGCCCAGCACCTCTACTCTTCCTCTGCCTATCGCTTCCCTACCTGTGGGACTGGGGTCAGAGCTGCCCTGCAGCAGCGGGTAGAAGTGCAGTACGTGCTGCCCCCATGGGAGTGAGAGAGGCTTAGCCCCATGCAAACACAGAAGGGGCAGCCCAGGGCTGGGCTGGATATAGTAACCACCTGTCCATGGGCTGGATGAAATCACCTGGTGGGCCAGATCCAGTCCAAGGACCAAATTTTGCCCACTCCTACTCTAGACCTTTCTAATGGGTGTGGAGGATCAGGACCCATGTGAGACGTTTCCATGTCTTAGGTGCTAATTGTGACAGGAACTTCAGGATTGTACCTGCCTTGGATGGGTGGCGTAGGGCTATAGCAGCAGTGTACAGTCTGGCTGAAGGAACAGGCAAGCCTTCTGTTAATTTCCACTGCACCACACGCATTGGATCAGGCAAGGAATGCTTTCCTTTTCTTTACACTCTGGTGCAAGTGAAGTTGTTTTTTCCTGTCTCCCGACACATTCTTTCCTCATGGTGGGTAGGCACCTTTTGGAGTATTGTTACTGCTTGTTCAAAGGCTTGATGTTACTAATTAAATAGCAGGAGACACAATGTTACTCCTCCAGAGGAAATCAAGATGAATTGCCTCTCTTTGGGTCACCAGGACATGATTACATCTGCACCCTAGAAACCGGGGTCAGTGTCTAATCTGAATGTTGTTGCTGCTGTGTCTAGCTCAGCCCGTGTGCAAGGAACACAACTGCCTGGCATAGAACATTAAAACCCCAGGAAAAGTGACATTGCAGAACAGAGCCTGTAGTCTGGGGTGTTTGACTTGGCCTAAAACAAATGTAGCAAACCCCCTTTTTTATTTACTCCAGCATATACCATGAATTACTCAACTGAGTTCCTCTGGTCTTGCACAGGTGTAACCAAAAATGTGGCTCCAAGGTTCTATTCTTGCTGTTTTTCCTAGGTCACGTTAGCCTTTCTGTGCTCTCTGTAGGCCTGGCAGGAAGCACCGTTACCACTGAAAATGTTACCCCCAGCAAAGCAGTAAATCTTTGCCTTCGATTCAAAGACATAGGCTGCTTGCAGGCATTATAAAAACCAAAACAGTGCTTTACTTTAAACTCGGCACATTCCCACACCAAGCCCGTGCATACCCATAAGGGGAATGCCTTAGTTGGATCTGGCTTGCCCAACATTTGTAAAGATCAGGTGCTTTAGTGGGGCTTTTTTGGCACTTTTATCTAATAGCTGATTGAATCAGCTTTAGCTAAAAGTGCTGAAGTGCAATCTTTACAGAGGCTCCAAAGCCGGGTTGAAGTAATGTGCTGCTTCTGCTGGTAAAGCATGGTTTTTCTTTCTTTTTATTTTATTTTTTCGGGGTGGAGGGGCGGAGGGTTAACATCTGCAAGCAGCCATGATGATCCAGTGTTTGGGAGCTGTGATCTCCTCTTGCTTGTAGGCAAGGTCACTCCATTGAGTTTACTAAAACACCTGATTTGCATTGAGGAAATGAGATGAAAATCAGGCCAGCTAACTTAATTATTCATTTATATTAGCAGCTTTCCAAGGCATTCTAGTCAGAAGCCCATTGTGAGAGGTGCCAAATACAGAACAATTTGTTCTTGCTCTTGTTCTCTTCTTGTTTCAGGAAGGTTAGAATCATCAGCTTGTTATGGAGAAGGACAGCTCCTTGAACAGCTTTGTGTGGATGGGAACCAGTCTTGAATATCAGTTCCAATGGGCTCTGCTACCCTAGGTCAGGCTTATCTCCATTTTCTGGAACAGAAACCAGTTAAGAACTAAAAGCAAGGAGTTGGAGTGGAATATAGATGACATAGACAAAGTGATGTGGGAGCAGCTGCAAAGAGCTCACATACTACCTACTTAAAATCAGTAGCATAGCTAGGGTGCGGCGAGTGGGGCAACAGCTCCAGGCACCAACTATTGAGGAGGCACCAGAGCCACCCCTGACCCTGGGAACCTTTGCTACAGAGTGTGCAACCCTGTGGAGCCACTGCCCAGCCATAGTAGCTCAGCAGAGCAGTGTTGTACTCAACAGTGTATCTACTTGGCAAGGGGTGAGAAAAATGTTGTTCTGTCTACTACTCGGGGAGTGTTTGCCACACCAGGTGCAGCCCTGCACCAAATAACATAATTGAGAGGTAATAAGGAGCAGATAGGACACTAGAGAAATCTCTAGGGAGCCTGGCCATGGACGTGCTGTTGCTAGAGCCAGTGCTGCTACAGCAGCAGCATCAGTGTCAGCAACAGCAGCCTTTACTCTGTGGAGAACATCAGCAAGTAAGACTTCACTTCCCTTCTCTTAACCTCACTTCCCCTGTTCTTCAGTGATCAACATACCCATGCCCCTTCCCCCATCCTGCCCCAGGTGCTGAAGGAGCTTGCTACACTTCTGCTTAAAAGTGGGCGTGTCTACACAAGACGCTTTACTGCCCAGTAGACTAATTTAGTGTGCCGTAAGTGTCACCATCTACACATGCAGGCACTTACTGTGCAGTTAGTTTACTACCTGCAAATGCAGGTAGTAAATTATCCATACAGTAGTTACTGTGCAGTAGCACACATGTAGATGCTGACTGAGAACAAATTTGCTCCCAGTCAGCCCCACCACCAGGGAGCCAATCTTGGGCTTGCCCCAGGGGCACAGGGTTCAGACTTTCTCCAGCTCTGGGGCTGGGGTGACTCTTTGTCTGCCGCAGCCTAGCTTTTAAAACCCTGCCATGCCCCTGGGCCTGGGCCATCTGCTGCCTGCCTCTGGTCAATGGGTCCTGCAGCAGTGGCCCGTACCAGCCATAGCAGCCTCCACAGACTCTGAGCCCAACTGGCACCAGCCTGGCATTTCAGGAACTGACTGCCTGGAAAGAGCGGGAATGCAGGGCTCACCCAGCAGAGTCCTATGGCAGGGCCTGCCCAGCTGACTTATCATGATCCCAGGGCACCTGTGTGCATATGACCCCCAACATAAGGCTGGGCAGTGCACAGCTCCCTGGCATAACCCATGTTATTTCTGAAATGTTGCAAACCCTCACAAACAGTCTCCTTCTCCTGGCTCTGCAGGTCCAGCAGCTGCATGTGGGGGAGAGGCACCAGCTGCCACTGGGGATGTGCTCTCAGGGCTGCTGCCACCCTTGGCCTGGGCCCTCCATATGCACTGCCTCCAACAGTGGAGGATGCAAGACTGGACCCTACTGCTGGACTATCTGGTCACCATGATGGAGAATCAGCTGGCCAACTTGCAGGCCTGGTACACTCAGGAAGTCACGCATACACAGGAGAGGGCCATGTCGAAGCAGGAGAGGGCTGCGCTTGAATGGGACATGGACCAGGAGTGCTGGGCATTCTGGGAGAGGCTTTCAGCCCTTGAGGAGGGGCACATTGCCATCCTCAAGAGGATGCTGGAGTGCCAGGAATGGCACGCTGCCATGGTGGCCAGAGCAGTGGACACCACAGAGGAGGAATGCCAGGTGCTGGACACTATCCTGGCCCTGGTGGTCTCCTTTGTGCCACCCACTTCCTAGCACTTCTTGCTCCCTTGCAGCCTCACTACCCAGCAGCAAGCCCCACAGTGTGCTTGGGCTGAGGGTGCATCCGCACCTCCAGTGGCTACGTCTCCCTGCTCCTGCACCCGACCTGGGTCCCCCACCAGCTGGGCCTCCTTCTTGGGCCCTCTCTCCACCACTGATCGACCAGGCTCCATGTAGCCCCTGTGCAAGACCTGCCCACAGAGAGGACAGCACCTAGAGCATGCAGGCTGTAGATTGCAGCTTTGCCATGGCTCCAGAACAAGCTGCCCCCATTGCAAAATCCCAGCAGCTCCAAAGCAGCCCCCTGCCCTGCTCTGCCACGCACCCTGCCAGCATGGCTGGGACTGGTCTCCATGCCAGCCCCAGCCTTGAGCTTTCACACAACTGTGGCTGGGGGCTCCCTGGAGACTGGTCCCAGCCATGCAGGCAGAGGCTGCTGGGAAATGGAGTTCAGCTGCTGGCCAGATTGGCCATTTTGCCCACCCCTGGGTTAGGGGGTACTAGAGCTAGAGGCAGTGTTTTCAGCAGTAATCCAATCTGAAGGTCAATACACTACAAGACCATGAAACATGAGCACATCTACATGTGTCCCTACAGCACCTTTGTTACTGTGCTGTCATTTAGTACTTCCTTTTGGCCTACTGTGCCATGCTCATGGCACATAGTTATTTTTAACTGCTACATCGCTGTAGCAACACACCATAACAAGGGAGCATGTTGCTATGGCAACATAGCTGCAGCATCACAGTTCTTGCCCATGGATGCTATGTTGCCGTTGCTACGACATTGCTATGGTGATGTAGCGTCATGTGTAGACATAACCCATGAGTATCATGTTGAACTAGCTCAGATGTTTTCACAATCAAGAGGAAGTAGAGGAAGTAGAGTTGTATTAGGTTAGAACAAAGGAAATCAAGGTGTTTCCCTATCGTGGCTTCCAGGGACCATTTGTACCAGGTGACGGGGCCCAGACGCTAGTGGGGAACTATCTACTGTCACAACTAGAACAGGAGGGTCTTGGCCTGTATGGATACCCAAGGATCTGATCCACTATAAGGTCCATGAAATTGATCCCCACCCCAGAGTCAAGCACAGCGCGCCTGCAGGGGAAGGTATTCTGATCCCCAGATATGCTCAGGCAAGCTAGGATTTGTAACTGTGGAGCTGGTTTGGGGGTGTCCCCAAGGCACAGTAACTGTATAGTACTGTCATTGGCTGAGAGGGTCCCTATGTTACTTCCAGACTCTAGCAGGGCCTGGGCCTTTTGGCTCCTGTAAGGGTTTCACAGGAGCTTTGGTTGGAGAGATAGATCCCCCATGGCCAGGGAGGCTGCAATAAAAGTTCAGATTCTCTCTGCAGTGACATTCTCACTCAGCAGGGCTTGTGAGGCTGGCCTAGCTCCCCCTTGTTAGCTCTTTAGAGGGCAATGGGTTGGACTGTGTGTGGGCCCCTGAAAGACTCTGAAACTCCCTGTACTCTAACGCTTCCTCATCAGGCCAGGTATAAATCCTAATGCAGAGATGTATAAAGGCCTCCAATCTGAGGATGAGGACGGGGGGAGGGGGGAATCTACCTATGCCAGCTCACCTTTTACATCTGTATCCGACGCTGCAAATACATCTGATACCACCAGGCGCAAGAACCAGAGCTCTCTATGTACTTGGCCTTCTGTGATGACAGCTTGGCTTAAACATGTACCCACACCTGTGTGGTGACCTTCTGTTCTTGTCCACCAGGTCTTGATATTACAGAATAAGCAGAAGGCTCCTGATGTTTCTGAGGCTACACATGTGGGACTATGGGTCTCCTTCATGGGGCTCCTGCCTCCCCTTTACCCTGTCCATACACCAGCCAGGTGTTCCAGAAGTAAAAGAAATGACAACAGAAAGAGAGGAAAATCTCCTGACAATTAGTCAGGACCACCAGAATGTCTTTAGTAGGGATTTAGACCCTCAGGGTTTGGCTCCCTGACATTCCTGCTCAAGCCTTGTTGCCAGCTTGTATAGGTTTTTCTAATGAGTCCCATACGGTGCCATGACGCCCCATCATCCCTTAAAATCATATTGAAATAATACTTCAGTCCAGCCCAAACAGGGCTTTCCAACTCATTCAGTAATTCAGTCAAACTGATAAAGAAACAGCAATAAAGACCATAAAGCACTTGGAATCTGAGGGTTCCTTAACTCACATCCAAGGTCCAATCAGGTACTGCTGGATCTTCTTGCAGATTCAGGTTTGTCTTCCTCTCCACCGCTACCTGGCCATGACGGGTCCTTGCTGGTTGCTGAAAACCCTAGGGACCTGCTGCCAGGTACTCCTCTGAATTCCCGGACTTCCAATGTTCTCCCTCTCTGGTGTAGGGGATGCTCACAGAATGCTGGGCTCGTGGTCTCCCTGCAGCCCTGCTCCTGCTCTCAGCTCTCTTCCCGCTGTACTGGCTCCTCTCCCTGGCCAGTGCCTGGCTTCTGGGTATACTAGAAGCTGCAGTGTGCTGGCCTATGCCCAGTGAGCACACACTTCTAAAGTGTGGCTGCTGCTGCATCAGCTTCTTTTGCTGCTTCTCTGCCGCCACCTGTGCTCCTACTGGGAGGTAAGAAACACAACCAGCCCTTACTGGGCCAGCCAGTTCTTCCCCAGTGCCCTGGGACAGTTCCCTTGGACTTCCCCATCCTATGTTCTTCAGGATGCTGAGAGCTGAGCTCCCACAACATCCTCAGAAGCCAGATCAGAGGCCAGACCAGAACTGGCACACAAGTGTGATGTTGTTTCAGACAGGGTTGGATGCCCACTGCTGGAACTTGTCTCGGACGGCCAGAGCCGACTCGAGGTGATTTAGAAATTGCTCGTTCGTTAGGGCGGGCTGGTGAATGGAGAGGCAGACAAGGTTTAATGGTTGCAAAAACTTTTACTTACGCCGCTTGTAGTTGCGACGCAGATGGTCTGGTCGTCTGAACAACTATGTGAGTTGTTCCAGCTGGCGAGGCCCAAGCCAGTTAATCCGTCCGCAATTTAAGCCGGCGGGAAAAGGGTACGTCTGGGATTGCGCTCGGCGACGGGAAGAAGGATCAATAGGTAATCAGTCCATCGATCAGCTAGCCGCAAGTCAGATCTCTTTAGAGGCACTCTGCAGCGTGCTCAAAGTTCTTCGACTTGGGCGGAAGTCACACGAAATTTTAAACGGCTAGCAAGCCAATTACTAGCCGCCACGTAGGAATAATTTAGAGCTAGCCAATAGCAGGACACAAATTTGCATTCGAATAGCGGGAACTCTTTGCACCGTGCATTTCTGTGCTGCAAAGAAGAAATGCACCCTGCAAATTGGCGGGAACTCTCTTGCACTGAGGTTCTTCTGTGCAGCAAAAACCCTCGCTGTGCAAGAGGCTCTCATGTGGCAAGAAAATTCCATTGTGCCGAGGCACCAAAATCACTGGGTTGTGACAGAACTCACTGGCACAGGTAGCAGCTGAGGCCAGGATCTGGCAGGGCTTCCTCAAGGCAGTTTTGGCCACCCTGCCCCAATAAAGATCATCAAAATGGGAAGCAAATTCTTGCAGGAGGAGGGGGATGGTTTTGCTCTAGTGGAGAAGCCCATATTAAATCTCTTCCTCAGTGGGGTATTCTTGGAGTGCATGAGAAACTGGAACTGGACCTTGTTGAGGAAGCTAAGTGCTTCTTTGGAACCAAAGGCATAGGTAGTTATGGCATTCCATTAGGAAAGGTTGCAAAGAGGGCTTTCCAGACAGTCTCAGGCTCCCTGAGCTGGAATTTTCATCCTATGGTTGATTCATTGAGACCCTGGGTGCGTCTACATGTCTTAACGTGCTTTAGGTAACACGCATTAAATCTAGTACCTCCATTATGAGGTACTAGGAAATTGTGCATTACCCTGTCTTAATGCATATTAACTAAAGAGCACAGGGTGCCTATACATGTGCATCAAGGCTGCTCTGACATCCTATAATTACTGTGGCGTCCTGTGTAATTACTGAGCATGCTAATTACCTCATGTCAGAAGGGCACAATGTATGGACGTGGCCCTCAACATCCCGGAGTCTTGTGGGTATGCGTCATGAGTCAAAGCCTCTCTTCCCTAAATAATCAACCGCTAATCACAGCCTGGTTCTCATCCACCACATCTTGATGTAATTTATAACTCGGGAGGTGTTGCTCTGCTGAAGGTTAATTATGAGAGCATCTGGCTTGCTCTTACTGGGGCTCCAAACTCCCCTTGCACCTCAGCCATACACCAACCAGTTGTTACCGTGCAATTGCTGGTTGTCTAGTATTTCTGTCAAATTAATTTCTCCTTTCTCAAAATCAGCTTCTGTATCTGGATTTTCCACAGGTTATCTTCAGTCCACCCTGCCCATCTCCCCTTCTGTAAGGAAGCCATCTGCATCACTGAAAATAGGCTGAAGAGGCACCATGAGTGACTAGTGTCAGGTAAGTATTTACCCTTTATGGATTCACAGTGTTATCTGCTTCCCAGCAGTTTACTTCCTTATATATTTATTTCCTCAGCCTTTTGCTTGGGTTTCCTGATCTACCTGCCACAGTTCACAGGATTCCAATCAAACAACAACAAAAAACCTTTGAGTTAATCAGCATAGTCCATCCATGGCACTATTTTTAGTCAGTTCTTAACTCAGGGTCTGTCTCTGTTTTCTTCAGGAGCCCAAACCAGCCTTTTCTCGCTGTCGTTAATCTTTTCTACTCCCAATTAAATAAACCCAAGGTCCTCAAGAGGAAGAAAACAAATAAAACTTTCCTGCCTGCATGGCATCCTTCAGCTGATGTTCCCTTGCTTCCAGATCTCGGGCTTTCAGGGTGCCGGGCTCTGCAGAACACTTCTACCACATTGGCACTCCTCCGAGCTCTAGGACTGGTATCCAGTCTTTGCCTCGTTCCCGGGGTGAGGCTGCCAAGACTCTAGAGAGAGGCCCTGGCATGCTCCGGCCACCCTCTTACTGGGATGGATTCCTTCCCAGACATAGGGAAGGAGTGGCGTGGAGCACCAATGCAGAGAATGCGGCAGCTAGAAAAACGTGGTTCTGGTTGCACCAGTGTTCTCTGCATCAGCATCACTTCCATACATGCTAGTAAGTTTTCCCCAGATTCCCTCTTCTTCTCTGGAGGCACAGGGAGCCTTCTCACACCACACTCCAGCAGTCTCCAGCATCACATGTATCAGTGTCCTTGTGGTGAAAAATGGTAGCGGGGGCGCTTTAACTAAAGTTCATTTGATGAGCTTTAGTTAAAGTGCCACCACGACCATTTTTCAGCACAGCCTGAGTTGCAAGCAGGTAGGTAACCTCTTCCTAAGGCTCTAAGTCCTCTGGGATGTATCTACATGTCATTAATGTGCTTTAGGTAATTTGAATTAAATCTAGTACCTCCACTTTGATTAGCCTATTTGAATGTGCATCAGCTAAAGACCACAGGTTTTTTGTGCCCTTTAATGTGCATTAAAATAGGTTAATGTGCATTAAATGTCATGTGTAAACACACTCCTGGTGGAGCTGCAGGTCTCAAGGTGGAGAGTAAGTTATTTTTCCACAACCTGACATCCAGGTAGGAAGTTGTGTGTGTGGTCTAGGCTTGCCAGCCCTCCAGGATTGCCCTGGAATCTCCAGGCATTCTAGTATTATAAAAGCCTTAGTCTGTCTGTCTGTCTGTACATAATGCTTTATTCACACTCTGATTGGGTGTTTTGGCAGCCAGTCAGAGTGCTTTAGACAGACAGGACAGATGGCGGAGCGCCACCATGAAAATGGGGACTGAAGGGCTGGAGGGGGTGGGGGGCCAGGTCCCTTTCCCATAGGCGACTGGTAGGGGGTGCATGGGGGTACACATGCACCCCCGATGGAGCTGGTGCCTCCCCTGATGGCTGACACTGATGCTGTTGGTAAGGCTAGTGCCCCCTGTGACAGGGCCACTGCCATCAGTGGGTTCTGTGGGTGCCCCTCCAGATTCAGGACACACCAGTCACTCATGCCCCTTCCCCTGCCTCTGTTGTGGGCCTGGCCCCGTTGCCTTTCCCCCTTCCACTGCAGCGGGTCTTTCCCCCTGCTCTGGGGCTGGGCCCACATCCCCCCCCCGCTGCTTTGGGTCCAGGCCTGCTCCCCCCAGCAGCCGCCGCTGTGCCCGTGCCACCGTTGCCCTGCACCTGTGGGCCCAGTGGTGGCCACAGGCCTGGGCCCAGTGGTGGCCGCTGGCCCAACCGCAGCGGCGGGGGGGGGGGGCGGGGGTTGGAGCGGCTGTGGGTGTCGGCCCAGTGCAGCAGCCAAAGGCACGGGGTGGCAGCCGTGGACTGATGGCTGCGACCACCAATAAGTGCCCCCTTCCCTCCCTTCCTTACCGCCCCTCCCTGCCGGCTCTTGTTGGGAGGCAAGGGCATGTGCTCTGGCCCCTGGCTCCATCCCTGCCATCCCCCTTTGTCTCTAAGAAGCGGGGTCTCTTTGTTGAAGAAATATCTTTGAAAGAGAAAAGATTCATCTTGGTGATGCCATGCCATCTGAGAGAAATGGAAATATTTTCTGGTCAAGAACTTCAAGCCATATTTAGTTTCTTTCTCAAATAAGACACTTTGGCTTTTATTTGAAAACACCTTTTTTTCTCTCTCTCTGTGGTTGAAAGAAGTCAGTATGAAAGGATAACACTGGGATTTGATGTAGGGTGTCATCACTATCATTAACTCTTAGCTCATACATGCAGGCAAGTTTTAGGCAGTTAACTTCCTTTTGAAATCCATGTGTTTAGTTTTGCTTTGCTTATCCAGGCAAATGCCTCTTGGTGTTTTGCTTAAATTAAAAATGTTGCCCAATGGGAGCAATACTTTCCATCTCTGACCTCACAGAAGCCCAGCTGTCTGGTCCTGTGGACTGGGAGGTGGTTTCTGGTGCTGGACCTTGCTGTGGAGAAGATTGAGCTCTCATTTTATGTTTCAGCCAGCAATCTAGTGGCAGAAGTCTACCAAGAGGAAAGGGCTCTGTCTTCGGTCTCTGTTCACCTGGGCTGCATCACACTGGTCCAGAAGGTACAGTCACAAGCCCAGTGTTTGCTCCAGGAGTCTGGATGATGCTGTGATCCCTAGCCTTCCCCAAACTACACAGAACTCAACTCCACCCTAGTGGTCAAAGGGAGCCCATGGGGCTGAGGGCCTTCATTGGGAATTGTTCCCTGATGCTGAGGAATATGGGAGCACAGAAAATTGTGTGGTTCTTGGTCACGTGGGCTCAGTAGAACAAGACATTCTCCTTACTCCTCAGTTGGACCCCAGCAGATTTTGTTTGATTCAGATTCTAACATCCCTTTTTACTGCGGCGTAAATCTGAAGTAACTGTTAATGTCCATGGAATTTCCCTAGTCTTAGACTGGTGTATCTCAGTTGGAGGATTTGTTTTGCTGATGGTATTTTGACTTTTTTCTAGCAGATGGTGGCTTCTGTGTGATCTTTGCCAGCTTGAGAAGCATCCTTCTGAAAGTAAGTCCATACAGGAAACAGCAGCATAGTGTAGACAGCATTGAGATCACTTTAAACAAGCTTGCAAGGTGTGGGTGGGGAGAGTCTAGCCCATGCTAATCTCTGTGCTGCTGCAGCTAGACAACATCCTACTGTCACATAAAGCTAGTTCTGATGTTACTCCAGTGTCCCCAATGTAGGGATAATAATGTCATCTTTAATTTGAGCTTGTGCCAGAGTGCCTCAGTCCATTGCTTGGAACATGAGTCTCCTGATGGTCACAGTGAGGTATATCCAGTTAAGTTCAGTGAAATTCCTTCTGATTTACTGGGAGGCAAATGAGAGTAAAATTAGGTTCATTGAGTTTGTTCTTGTTTCTACTTCCCAGCTGTCTGTAGATAGCAGAGCCTGTTCCTCAGAGAGAACGGGACTCTCGGCAGCTTAGTGTGGGTCAGGATCAGAATTTCCTCCAAGCTCAAGTGAGCTCTACTGCCATAGGTCAGCCTCAATTCCAGCTTCCAGAACTCATTAAAAATAGAAAATGTGTGTAACATGAATAAAAAGGTATGGGAACCACTTCCAAGGTACAGCATGTGGCCAAGTTATCCTAGCTGCAAAGCCCTATGACAACCTGCACCGTGCACAGGTGTCACTGTTACAAATCCTAATCCATGGGTAACAGCAAATGCATCTGGTCCTTCCTGAGAATGCTAATCCCACTCCACTGAGCTGGCAGTGAAGCACCTGTCTGGATGAACAATGTCAATATAAAATGTCACATGTGACTTTCTTCTTATCTCACTAACAAAAATGACAACACTAAGGGTGCTTCACCCATAGGTATGACAGCTGAAATTATGTCTGTGTGATAAAGGTGCTTGCTGAAGGCTCTATGAAGATTAGACTAAGTGTTTTCCTGTATTTATTTAGATATTAAGCTATATGTTGTTGCTAAAAGCCTAATTGAAGTTTAAGATGTAGTAAGGCCTTGTATAAAGTAAGGCCTAGTAAATTTAGCAAAGCCTAAAAGTAGTAAGGCCCTGTGGCATATTTAAAATTACCTTATCAAAGGATTGCAAGGCTTGTACTGCTATTGGTCAGTCTAAGGACAGTTGAAGTAAAAAGAATCTGAGTGGTCATACGTTATCAGTATTATTCAGAAGCTATTAATTAGCTGGAATATCTGGAAACCATTCAGAAGGAAGATACAGCTCTGTGAAAAGGATTAGTTAGCTGTTGCCTGGATCAGTGGGCCCGTGGACCTCAAGGAGCCCAAGAACTGCATTCCAGGGTCCTTCCCAGTACCTCTCGGACAGCATTGATCGGGGATGCCTGACTTCGCTGAACTTCGTGGAAAGAAAAACTTGCTGCGCATCAGGCATCAGAGGGGACTGCCGATAAGTTGCCGACGCAAATTGCTTTTGTCTGTCATTGTTTGTCTTGTTACTACATGTAGTTGTGTTTTTGTTAAGTCAATAAACCTTTCTTACCTTTCTACCCCCAACCATACTCTCAATCCCGAACCCTCCACAGGCGGCTGGAACAATAGGCTTACTTGAAAGCCCAATTTAGCCATCATGAGCCTTTCTTATGGACTTCCAGGGGGTTTGGAGCCCAGTCTGTGCACTCCCTGCTTGGATTTAGGAAAAGGGCAAGTGGAGCCTCTGTGCTAAACAGCGAATGTGGAAAACTTTCCTTGTCCCAGATTAACTTGGAGTTCATTTATAGAAAAGAAAGTCAGATGTGGGTTTGCCTCCTGTTGAGTCATTGGGAGTGATGACAAGATGGTAGAACTTGGTAAATTACGTAAGCAGCCTGCTGTTGAATTTGCTTTGGATAAAGCCCTAGTAAAAAAAAGAGACAAAGCATGATCACAGTGCAAATTAATAGTTCTGGAGCTGGGGGAGGAAATTAGCTACCACACAAAGCAGGAAATAGTCTTTACCTTAAGCGGTGGGGATGTTTGGGGGCAAAGTATAGGAAAGCTGCTTGCAAGATGAATCACATTGAGGCCCTAATCCAAAACCTGCTGAAGTCACGGGTAGTTTCTCTCTCAGCTTTTCTGGACAGTGGATCAGGTCCCTCGTTTGGAGCCCACCTAGTGAATTGTCTTTACAGTACCTGTACGTGAAATGTTGAAGTTCCATGTTGCCTAAACAAACAGAAATGCTCTTTTTTATGGCTCAAGCAAGACCCATGTGTAATGATCAGTGAGTTCAGTGAAGTGTCTGTGATGTCTATAATGCAGTGTCTGCAATGCCACAGATAATCCTATCTAATCAGAAATTCTCTCAAGTTCCCTTAGGCACAGTTCTTAATCTGTCTCTTCAATTTAGTAACATACTGATCTATATTTTCTCCTGTTCTTTGCTTGCACATAGAACTTCTGTGTTTTACAAGGGTCTCATTCCTTTTTTGCATGCAGTACTCCTCAAATGTGGAGAGTATTACACTTAACTGTATATTTTGATCTTCTGCAAAGGTAAAGGTTTTAGAAACAGTCAGGGCTTCCTCCCCCACAATATACAAGAAGAGAGATAATTTGATTTTGTCATTATTCTTTTCTGCCGCTGTGGTCATAGAATCATAGAAGTAGGGTTGGAAGGGACCTTGTAGATCTTCAAGTCTGACCTCCTGCCTGGGCAAGAGGGAAACTGGGCTCAAGTGACCCCAGCCAGGTAGGCATTAAGCCGCTTCTTAAAGTCCCCCAGGGTAGGAGCCAGCACCACTTCCCTTGGAAATTGGTTCCAGATCCTAGCCGCCCTAACTGTGAAGTAGTTCCTACGGATGTCTAATCTAAACCTACTCTCCAACAACTTGTGGCCGTTATTCCTTGTTATCCCGGGGGGCGCTAGGGGAAACAAGGTCTCCCCCAAACCCTTCAGGCCTAGTTATTCTGCTTCCATCATGACATTATTACAGACAAAGGTCATGTCCCAGTAACTTAGAGTGCCATAGTTTGTTTTGTGTTCTTCATAATTAATTGAATGAGCTAAGTATCATTAGGGCTCCTGAGATGGGCATCTGCCCCCCTTGAACAAGGCACCCTCCAACCTGCTCCTTCTCCTCCTTAACACTTGATGCACAAGGGTTGATTTATCACATAGCAGGAGTGTCTGGGAGCCCCACTACTGATTTTGACAAGGGTTATACAGAGAACCAACAGTGGTCTGCCCCCTGACCTACATGACGACTCCGTTGGAGCGGTCTTTTTAACTCCTGTCATTGGTTCCACATGTTAGGATGCATATCTCTGATTTTCTCTTTCCTCTGGATAAATCCTTTCTTGTTTTTCTCTAGGCCTGCCCAAGCTAAAATTAACTTAGAAGGGCTGGAGAGTCTCATATTATTTATAGGCTGACCATTGACAATAGGGACTGCCTGCTTCAAATGGATGGGCCAAAGCCTGAGAGATGGAGAGCCCTTATAGTTCCTACTAGGCTGACTCTGAAGGCCTCATGGGAGCTGACACTGAAGTCAATTCCTGAGGAAAATGACAACAAATGGTAATAGGCAGGAAAAGTTTTTTGGGTAGATGTGATATCTTTTATTAGACCACCTCAGTTTGTCTAATAAAACATATCACATCTATCCAAAGAACCTTGCCTGCCTATGTCTTTAAATCAGCACAGCTACAACCAAAAACCCTGCAACAAATGGTAATATCATGTTAATGAAGATATAATGGGTAAAATACGTATATCAGAGAAACACAGAGAAGAATTAGAACGTTGGAAAAATTTAGCCAACAGAAGCATATAGCTGGTGCCGGGGCGGGGGTGTGGAAGGAGAACCCAGCTATAGAATATGAGCAAAGACCTGGACCTGTGTAATTCATGAAGACCTTAGGGTTAACAGCATGTAGAAGAAAGCTGTAGAAGCCACAACTAGAGTCATCCTGGCAAGATGCATCAGGATTTGATTTGGCAGCCCATGAAGGCACATTGTTCATTTATTTGCTGTTCTAGCAGCTGATCCTTTACATACCCAAACAACTGGTTGGGATAATAGAGAAAAAGCCAGCCAGTTTGGACTGTGAATGGCCATAAGTGGTGAGATGAAGAAATCACTTGGCATACGGAAATGAAAGGTTATAGCCAGAAGTCAGTTTTAATTAGATGTGTGGCATTTATTCATAAGGATCTTGTTACTATGTTAAACACTATAGGATAGATCATGCCTAGCTATGGACCAGCATGCAAATGGGGAGCAGGACACAAGAACATCCTTGTACCACTGTACCATGACCAAACATGGTTCAACAAAGGAGTGTAGGCATTGGGACCAGGCTATTTGCAATATTTTGTAGAAGTGCACCGATACATTGGTCTGATATTGGATTGGCACCGAAAGAAAGAAAATTTACTATATTGGAAATTGGCCTGATGAGGTCAATAATTTGGCCAATAAATGCCCGTGCAGCTGCAGCGCAGCATGCAGACAGTGAGGAGCACAGCCTGGCAGCTTGGAGAGATGCATCCAGCTGGTAAGTCTGTTGTGGTGGAAGGAGAGGGGGAGGAACGGGTATGGGGTGGGGGGCAGATCAATGGCCCCATGGTGATGGAGGGAGTGGGGCTGGGGCAGGTGCTGCCCAACCAGGGGAAAGGGTGGGGTGTGGGATGGAGCCACTGCTCATCTGGGGGATGCAGGGAAGTTGGGGTGGGCTGCAGCTGCGGGCTGGGGCCAAGGGCCATGCTGGGCTCTTCCTAGCGTGTCAGGGAGGCTAGGCCAGGCTGCACTTGGGGTGTGTGGTAGTGGCACTGGAAGGAGGGCTATGGGGGGGCTGCAGTCATCCGAAATTTCGCCATAGTCCCTCCCATAGCATCCCTCTCAGCACTGCCACTGCTCACCCCAAGTGCAGTGTGACCCAGCTCACCCTTCCGGAAAGAGCCCAGTGTGGCCCCAGGCCCCAGCCCACAGCTGCAGCCTCCCCTGCCCTACCCTGCACAGATCCGGGGGCACCTCCCCCACCCGGTCTTCCCAGGGCACGTGCAGCAGTGAGAGCCACTCCCACTCTCCATGCTACCCGGACGAGACGTGGCACCATCCAGTGCCCTGCCCTTCTTCCCCGGCTGGGCAGCACGCCTCAGTCCCAGCCCCACTCCCTCCCTCACCATGGGAGGCACTGATATGCACCCCCATGCCCCTTCCCTCCTCTTCCACCACAACAGACTTACCAGCTTCACTCAGCTGTATCAGAAATCGGATTGATATTGGCCAATATGCCTCCTTAAAAATTGGATATTTGTATCAGCCCCCAAAATCTCTATCAGTGCACCCCTTATATTTTGTCTTTCACAGGCCTCAACTAGTCTCAACATTGTTCCTAGAATCCTAGCATAGACTGCAGAGCAGTGGTTGAGTTAGATAATCTCCCAGCTCCTATCACATCAAAGCAACTGACTAGGGTTCTCCTTTCTGTTTTAAGATAAACAGACAATTTCCCCATTCTTTAGTCCAGAATCCTGGGTCATACCAGAGATGAACACAGCAATGCCAGAAAGATGAGAGGCTCTTAGATGTATTTACACTTTTAAAAGCTTTCAGGATCCTGGCCTGCTGCCGAGGGCAATATAAAGCAGCCTCAGAGCTGCTCTAAATTCCTGCCTGGCTGCAAACAGCCACAAGTGGCTGTTCTGGCAGGATATTAGCCTGCAATCTTTGGACACCACCTCCTTGACCTGAAAAAAGGAGAACCAAGAGAGAGATGGCAGAGAACCACAACTTCATTTTTACAATAGTTGGTCATCACTGGGCATGTCTACATATGTGCTTTAATGCACAGTAGCCTATTCTACTGTGCATTAAAGTAGCACATAAAAACTTGTGTTAATATGCTAACGTGCAGTAGAATAGGCTACTGAGCATTAAGCATCACCTAAAAAGCATGCACTTGTACTACTGCACGTTGACACAGCCTAATGCACATTTATTTAGTACCTCATATTGAAGGTATTAAATTTAATGCACATTAGGAAAATAATATTAATGCATGTGTAGTCATGTCCACTGTCACACAAATTGAGTTCCCAAGGGACAGATCCAGTAGGTACACTAGCTGTCAAAGTGCAAGTTGGTTTGTGCAAAAACAAGTCATCATTAGAGGTGGGCAGACATGATGGAAGTTAGATGCAGATTAGGCTTCGGCTGGGGTTTCCATTTTACGTTACATGCTAAACCTGGATTATAGTTTTAGGCCCAGGTTCAGAGCAGACAAAAATTTTACAAGCTGGTCCTATGAATTTTTTTTTCATCCAGATAGCACCAATCTAATCAGATTGGCTTTTCTTACCACATTTCTGGCATATCTGAACCTGATCTAGAAAAGGGGTTCCTCCCAGTTTTGGGCCCAAGCTGGAAAAAAGAACTAGAGGGATTTGTGTGAATTCACGAGTTCTGTTACTCTTCCAAAAATGCAGAAGAGGATTTAGTTGCAGTTTCTATTAATCATCATCGGTCTCATGAACAATACATATTTTCCACTCTTCAAGAATTTCAATATAGAATTTTCTAAATATGACTTTGTTTTTAACCATGTTCACAGCCACATTTACAAAGATGTCTTCTGAAACTGCATCATCAAATTCTGTATATATCAATGGTTACCCAAGTGAAGCCTACTGTGGCATGATGAAATTAGATTGTGGGCTGTCCCGCAATCCTATCCAGGATGACAACTGGTTCTTTGCAAATGAAAATGAAGAGTTGTTATAGGATAAAGTTGCCAGCAGATAATTTTGGATTCAAGGAGCCATATTTAACTGTACTAATTTCTATCAGCAAAGAATCTGAACATATCATCTTTGATTGGCATTCAACACAGAACCATAGTCTTAATCATACATT
>NW_005842622.1:690641-714970 GCF_000455745.1 Alligator sinensis | reverse complement strand
GGGAAAGAACAAGATGGCTTGGAAACTAGTCATATATTTCAAGTCTTTCTTACAAAGTTTTCTTTGAAAGAATAATATATTACAAATATTAGAGCAGAGCTAGAGTCATTCCGTCAAAATACTAGATTGAGAGGATATTATAGTTTCCTTGTTAAACACTCAGAACACAGAGATCCTATTTGTCATAAAATGCAAAGTTACATTTTATTGTTTTTTCTAAACCTGCAGTTTGAATCTGGAAATAGTGAAGGCCTTGAACCAGCCCCTTGGCTGGTGAAAATAGGTGTATGTAGCTCAGCAGAGCTGTGCTGATTTACTTTAGCTGAGTGTCTGGTGCTTTATTCCATGTACCTTTTAAGATAGGCAAGAAGAAGGTCTATTCTCTCCAGGAACAAAATTGAAGTTGGAGGTTGAAGCCAAGGGGTGACCAGGGCAGGAGCCCTAGTTACTGTCTTTACAGGGGGGATGCAAAAACAGCTATGGTGCAGTCAGTACTATGGCAGCCAGCACTACCCTGTGTGCTGTCACTGCTCAAGATGCAGAGCCTACCTGTTACACCTTTGGCCTTACAAGATGTTTCTGTTGAGCCCCAGCTCAAGGCTGGGATCGTGCCCGGTATGCAAAAGCCAATAAAGATACCAGGGGTGAAAGTATAAAGAAGATTTATTGCTAGCAATACAAGGTGCAAGCGGAATAATTTCACGTAACAAGCACACCGGTTCTTAATTCTAAGCATCTTTTATACAGGAGTATTGGACCTTCATAAGCATTCTTGTTTGCTAATTGGTTATAAGGGAGTGACGCAAGGAGTTCTTTACTGAGCATGTCTCTATACCTGTGCTTTAGCTATGTATCTCATTTACATACATGTATGTTTCATTAGCATACTTTCTCCCCACCTAGGGGTGTGATTTTTAATATTTAAATTAGCTCTTTGCCCTAGTCCTCTGATTCTGCTTTTGTTTTCAAGCCTCCTTTATCTAAGACTGTCTCCACCTTATCATTGCAGATGGGCATTAGTTACATAACAGAGACTTTTGCTTGGGCTTTGTATAGTGGTTTCTAGGTCAAACCTGACATTTCCTGTGGTTCTGACCCAGATTAGTCTAATGCTAATGTGAATTTGGGGTACTCTTGAATTTTGTGTTTTAAAGCCAGAGTCAATGGGATCGGAATAGTATATGCCATGAGCAGGGCCAGTCCTAGCGGGGTGTGAGGCCTGGGGCAAATAAGCCCCTGTGTGGCCCTCTTAACACCACATGGGGTCCATGGGACCCCTGCAAATGCAGGTCATGAGCTGGAGTCTGGGGGGGGGGGGGGGGGGGGTGTCTCCGCACTTCTTCCGCAGCATGGGGCAGAGCCACCAGTACCCGGTAGGCCCCGCAGAAGAGGCCATGGCCACTCTGCTCGGAGCAAATCAACTTGTGTGGGGCCCCCTTAACACCATGTGGGGCCTGTGGGACCTCCACAAAGGCATGGCATGGGTTGGGATCTCCCTCACACCCAAGGGTGAGGTCTCTGTGCTTCTTCTGCGGTATGGGGCAAAGCTGCCAGCACCAGGCAGACCCTGCAGGAGGGACCGCAGCCACTCCATCTGGCTCCCCAAAGCCCAGGGAGGTTGCCCCTATTCGCCCTACCCTAGGGATGGCCCTGGCCATGAGTATTTCCCATAGGGCCACACAAGTGCAGGGAAGAGCAGAATTTGTCTCATTATTTGCAAAAGTAAAAAAGGAAAAGCAATAATTAAGTGTAGTATGCTCCAAACTTATTTTGTAAACATAAATGCTTCTTAATGGATGGATTTTTCTCTTGGCAGTCCTGGCTCTAATCTTTTGTTTGGGCTTCTTTGTCGAACTGTAAATATTGTTTTGTAAGTGTTTCTAATATTTACCTTTGTCAGTTAGCAAATAATGGAAATGGAATTGCCTTAGGCAGTGTTTTAAGCCTTTGTTAGTAATGCCACAATATTGGCCTGGGATCAGATACAGGGAAAGAATTTGACATTTCAAGCGTGTAAGTAAATTGGATGAACCCAAAAGGAATTGGACTGAGTGCAAGGCTTGCCTATAAGCCAGAGCTCTCACAAAATCCGGGTGTGTTCACTTTTGTTCTGGGAACCTGTGAGGAGAGCTCTCCTTATAGGTAAGCTTGGCAGAATTCAATTTATTTTGTAATATCAATGTTTATTTTTAAGCCTTTTTTATTTTTATCAATTTACATTTTTGTGACTGAGCAAAATTAGGGGTGCAGGGAGCAGACAATTTATTAATGGCAGTATACTGTTAAAAGCTTTATAAAATCATGTCAAAATATAAACAGTAAATATCCATAAATCAATAAATAATACCTGCTTTAAATCAGCCTGTTCATTTGGTAGTACATTTGTAAAAGAAGTGAAAAAATTAAAAATAATCTCAGGTCTTTTGTTACCGTTACTGGAATGTATAATTTGCTAGATCTAGCGCACTAATCCAGATTTTGAAATCTCTCCAAATTTGAGTTCCCGGCTCCACTTGCCTGTAGCTCCCTCGCCTGCTTTGTCACATCCTATTCCTTTGTTCCCAGTCCCCTGGGGTTTCTGAGAGTTGCAATCCAAAGTATAGTTAATACGGTTCTGTAGGACTGCTCCCTCATCACCACACACTCCATCAGCCATCATTTTTCTTACATCCCATTTCTAAAAATGTTGATTATTAACAATAGAAATATTTTTCCATCAGTCTGTGAGTGTGAGGTGAAATAGATGTTAATCAACATTTTCTGATAAAAATCGAATCCTGCCAAACCTACTTACAGGCTGAAGTCTCTTGCCTTTCCTGAAAGTGAGCCCCTCAGTCAGCCCTCTTTGTAGATGTCTATGGCAGCGTGACTTCAGCTTCTGTTCCTTCCAGGTGCCTAGGTTTTTTGAGAGATACCAAATTATGTTTCCAACAACACAGCATTCAGAGAGGGCTATGGTATGTGTCAGAGTTTTTCAAATCCAGGCCTGAGTGTTTTCTTTTTAGAAGGGACAGGGATTTTTTTTGTGGGAGTAGTGCATTAGCAACCTGTTAACACAGTTCCTGTGGTGCTGAGTTATCTGTTCTGTAGAACTAAGCCTGCAGAGGTTATTCACCCTTGCTGAAACCTAGAGGACCTGCAAAGGAGAAGCAAAACATTAGCAACCCCCAACTTGCCCTTATTTCATAGCTAACACTCTTGAATTTGAGGCTTAACACATTTAGTTACATTTTACAGATGTTTTCTATCACATTTTCTTCTGCCACTGCATTGCCACTTCCATCTGTCTTGCTTTTGCCTATTATGGCAAAGTGCTATGGCTCTTCCTGGCCAGCAGAATGCAAAGTAGCCATATCCTTGCCCCAGCTTACAATCTCCCTTAGCTTTACCCACCATAGGGTGCTAGGGGCTGCCTTGCTCTGGAGCAGCAAGGAGACTGCAACTCTGGTGACCACAATGAGGTACCATGAAGAAAGGTTTCTTATGCACCTGGAACCAGGCAGAGGACAGCACAGATTGCAAAACTGATTTTGGATGTGCAAACAAAGGGACAAGGTATATCGGTAAAGAGAGGTCTGGCATGGACCGGCAAGAGGTCCCCTTTTCTTGTTTTCTCCCTGGAATATGGGAACAGGCAGCCAGGGCCACCCATGAGGCAGGCTGTGCAGAGAGAAATACACTTATTAATATAAATCAGGATGGATGCCAGGTTTCAGGGGGCCTGGTTTTGAGGAGACTTTGGGCTAGGATTCAGGAGGCTGAAGTTCCTTTCCCAGTTCTGCCACAGATCTTCTCTGTGACCTTGGGAAGAGGGCTGAAAGCCAGATTTTTATCAATATTTAGGCACTAAAGTGTGATGGAAACCAAGATGCTGCCAAAGAAAATTAGCTTTTCTGGTTTGCTTAGACTGATGCCAACCTCAACTTTACACCTCAGAGACTACCTCCAGAGATGGTTTATTAAAGAAATGGGGTGATGCAATTTACATTTTTGCCTGCAGTGAAACTTCTTTTCTTGATCACCAGTGCATAATGGAGTTTATATTTGTGTGATATGAATACTGCAGAGTTGGAAGAAGGTGTAAATTAAAGTGACTCCTAGCCTGCTTTCACTGACATTGCCTTCTGGCCCTAGATGGGGTAAATTTCTCTCCTTTAATCTCCTGTTGTCCACCAGTATCTGTGTGAAAGTCAGTCTAAAGGGAATCTAAGTAACTGTAAAGTACTTCATCCATCCCAAAAAATATAAATGTCATATTAGGTCAGACCACAGGTCCATCTAGCCCAGTATCTTGTCATTAATCAATGCTAAGGAGAGAATATTTATGCAAGGCCTATACAGACTGATAGCGTATGTGCATGTAACTGCCAAAGAGCCAGTGAGTGAGTGAGTGGAGTGAGTGAGTGAGTGAGTCTGGCTAGAGGGATTAGAGGGATTAGTGGCAACGTGGTGGGGCTATTCGTGGTGGGGTAGCTTTTACAAAATATTACAACATTGCAACCTCCAGAGTAAGGCAAATTTAGGGCACCTCAAAACCCTAGCCCCCACTGCCTTGTGGGTACTTTTTGATTGGAAAAGATTGATCTGTCAGGACATTACCCTGACAGAAACACACCTTTGATGAGGTGGTAGGCCAGGGGTGGGCCATTGTTTGGGTTGGCTGGTGACTTCATGAGTTTTAAGTGTTTTTCTGTCATTTGTTTAGATATTAAGCTATATGTGGTTGCTAAGAGCCTAATTAAAGTCAAAGATGTAGTAAAGCCTAGTAAATTTAGCAAAGCCTTATAGAAGTGGTGGTAGGCCCCATGGCATAGTTAAAATTAACTTTAACAGAAGAATGCAAGGCTTGTACTGCTATTGGTCAGTCTAAGGACAGCTGAAGTAAAAAGAATCTGAATGGTTGTAAGTTATCAGCATAGCTCAGAAGTTATAAATTAGCTGGCACATCTGGAAATCATTTAGAAGGAAGATACAGCTCTGTGAAAGGAACTACAGATTAGCTGTTGGCCTGGATTCAGTGGGCCCATGGATCTCGAGGAGCCCAAAAACTGAATACCAGGGTCCTTCCTGGTACCCCTCGGACAGCACTGATCGGGGATACCTGAGCTTTGTGGAAAGAGAACTTGTTGTACATCAGGCATCACAGGGGACTGCCGATAAGTTGCCAACGCGAATTATTATTATCTGTCATTATTTGTCTTAGTGTACTACGCGTAGTCATGTTTTTGTTAAGACAATAAAACTTTCTTACCTTTTTACCCCCCAACCACACTCTCAATCCCGAACCCTCTGCAGGCGGCTGGGACACCAGAGTAAGGCAAATTTAGGGCACCTCAAAACCCTAGCCCCCAGTGCCTTGTGGGTACTTTTTGATTGGAAAAAGATTGATCTGTCAGGACATCACCCTGACAGAAACAAACCCTTGATGGAGGTGTTAGGCCAGGGGTGGGCCATTATTTGGGTTGGCGGGTGACTTAATGAATTTTGGTGACCAGTTGAGGGCCATACTCCTCCCCCACCCTCTTTCTCTGTCTCTCCCTTTCCCTCTCCCCCCACTATGACCAGGGTGGAAGCCTGAACCTGCCCACAGCTTTCGCACACTCCAACTCCCCCACAGCCAGAGTCTACCTACCTGAAGCTGTAGCATGCCCTGCCACCCTGCATGCTACAGCTGCAGGCTGCAACCAGCGTGGAAGCCTGAAACCGCCCATAGCTGTAGCATGCCTCCCCTTCCCAGTGCCCAGAGCCCCAACCTGGAAGCTGCCAGCCACATTTGGGCAGCTGCTGACATGGCTGGCACCTGCTGGGTCCAGACTCAGGGCAGGGCATGCTACAGCTGCAGGTGGGTTCATGCTTCCATTTCCACACAGGTGGAAGCCCTGGCCTCCTGGCACTACATGGCTGCCAGAGCCAGAACCACTGCCCTCCTGTGGGCCAGATGCATTCACTTGGCAAGCACCCGCCTGCAGGTCGGATCCAATCAATTGTCAGGCCACTTTTGACCCACAGGCTGTATTTTGCCAGTGCCTGCATTAGGCAGTCAGTAATAGCATTAATCTGTTGCTCTCTGGCAGAAGCTACAACCATCGAGGCACTGAACATCTGGATTTAGCCTGGCCTTCAAACTCTGTCTCAGTGGCCTAAAGATGGGGGGTGGTAGATCTAGGGCAGCCTCTACTGCTCCACACTCTTGCCTAGGCATATGCACTGAAGGTCTTGGTATGAGCTATACTGACCAAAATGATAAAGAAACTCACATGCTGTAATGTTTGGATTCTGACCCCGGGTTCAATTCAGACTGCTTTATAGAAAATGACACTACTAACTTATGAATTGGTTAGACTCAGAATTGGCATCACTGCATTATCAGAAACTTGCTTCTCAGATACAGGTTCTCTCCAAGAGAATAATTATACCTATTTTGGCATAGGAAGCCAGCAGGAAAAAGGAGAGAGCTTTGCTATTATAAACAGCTTACTATCTTCCTGTGAAAGCCCCATTGCTGTATCTATTCAATACATGATGCTCAGAGTGCATACACCGAATGGCTTCATCACATTGTTTTCGTGTCTATGCACCTACCTTTCAAGCTGGTGATGAAGATAAACATGTTTTCTACCAACAACTTGAAGAAGAGATTGAGAAAACTCAAAGAAATGAGACCATTATAATACTAGGCAACTTCAATGCACGAGTTGGGTGCAATTTTAAGAATTGGCCTGGTATTCTGGGCAAACGTGTAACCTTTCTGCTGGACACTGGTCAGCAGCAACAAGGGCCAGGTTCAATTTTGGGGTTTAAATATATTTTACCTTGACTCAAGCCCCCATCCAGACCACCTGGAAAATACTAAATAAATTAGTAGGGTGTCCCACATAAACAAAAACCCCTCCTCGCAAGCAGTGTAAAGACAGAGAACAAATTTGTTACTAAAAACAAAGGCAAAGGAAACAAAAAACCCACTAAATACAATTTAAAACACCACCAACTACAAGGCACGGTTCATAGATTGCACCCTCTAGCGGGGGCTTCACCCATGCCCAGGTAGTCTGGGACTTGGGGCTCACCCAAAAGGCAGTTCTGGAGGGAGAGACTTCACTGGAGAGTCCTTTGAGCTGCTCCTGGCGTTTGCTGACTCACAGAAGCTGCTAGAGAGCATGGGTCCTTCTGTGGTGCAAGGGGCCCCTTGTTACTCCCTGCGATACTGTAGGGCAATCCCTACTTCCATGTGGTGGCCTTAAGGGGTTAACTGTGGCTCCAGACAGCATGCCGCACCCCTGAATTCCTAGTTTCAATCCTAGCTCTGTGGGGCAGAAACTGAAAAAAGAAAACTTTGAAGAAGTCAGACCTACTTCACTGGGCCTGAACTGGGCAGCAAAAGCCAGCCAGGACTATATTGCACTGAGGCCTGAACATATAGCTGGGGTTCAGCCATGCAGGTAGGCTGAAACACCATAGCCATTGGCTACGTATAGGGGGTGCACATGGGTGCATGTGCACCCCCAGAGTGTGGTGGTGCATCCCCTGCAAAAAGCACCACCGATACTGCTAGTGGTGCATACGGGCATTTGCTGCTTGCCACCTCCCCTTCCCCCTGCCACTGCCACTGCCGCAGCTGCCTGTAGGAGCTCCCCACTCATCGCCGCTATGCCCCCGTTGCCAACAGCGCCTGCAGGCGGTCGCCGTGCCCCACCAGCCTCAAGGAGCATGCAGCGTTCATGACCATAGCTGTAGAAACAGCAGAAAAAAAGGCCCAGGCCTGTGGCTACAGCCTGGACATCCTAGGGACAGACATTTAAAAAACCCGAGCCTTTGATTCAAGCTTTGCAGGTTAATCTAACCTGCAGAGAGTGAATCAGTTTCCAAGTGGATAGATGCTCCCTTTCGATTCAGGAAATGCAGGCACATGCTTGCAGTGGCTCAAGCCATAAGTCCAGGGGTGCTAGAGCAGCCCTCCCTTCCAAAGGGAAACTTAGCTGGAAGGGGGTGGCCAGGCCCTGGCAGGTTTGTCCCAGCAGCTCCCTGACATACATGTGACTGCTGAGGGTGCATTCAGCACTGCTCAGGATGGGGCAGTTTTTTTGCTGTGCAGGCTGGCAGCGTGTTGGGTTGGGGGGCACTAAACTGCGGCACAGAAGTATAGGAGTGGAAATGGGGCTTTTTGCCCGCCCCCAAATTGTGCCACCCCAGATTCAGGAGGCACCAGTCACCCCTGCCCTGACAGCTGGGAGTGATCCCAACACACAGGGCTATCTGGTCTCAGAGGAGAACTCTTCCCCCTCCTCCCTATCCCCCACTGCTGCTGGGCTGGGAGGGGGGCCCTGTCCAGTGCTGGGGGGCTCTTCTCCCTCCCCCTGCCCTCACCGTGGGGTGTGAAGGGGGGCTCTGTAAGGCTGCCTGGCCCCAGTGGGGGACTCTTCCCCCTGCTTTGCTGGGGGTGGGGAGGGGGGGCTGTATGGGATACTGCCCAGCCCCAGGGGGGAACTCTTCCCCGCACTCCTCCCCCCCAGGGCAGGGGGAGGTTCTGTTCCATGCTGGGGGAACTCTTCCAACTCTTTCTCCTCCCCCCAGAGGGGCAGCAGGAGCACAGAGGGCAGGCTGCACTGAGGGGCTTCCCCTGCTGAGAGTGCTGGAGCTACAGGTGCAGGGAGCAGAGCCCTGGTGTTAGGGCGGGCTCCATTCCCCCTCAAAGTGCTGGCTGGAGATGCACCCCAGCTGGTGCCTGTGTGGGGCACAAGCACCTTGGCCTCCCCGCCTGTTGCTCCTGCCAGGCAGTGGGGGCTGCATGCCATGGGGAGAGTATGTGGGGGGGTCCCTACACCACCACCTTCCTTCACACCCTACACACCCACACCCTGCTCAGCTGAGCTCTGTGCTCCCACAGCCCTGGGGCCAGGCAGCATCGCATGGAGCCCCCCCTTCCCAGCCCCACGGTGGTGGAGAGGAAGAGGAGTTCCCATCCAGCACCACACACAGTCCCCTTCTGCACCCTGGGAGGAGGAAAAGCCCCCCCCCCAGCATGGAATAGAGCCCCCCTCCCCACCCTGTGAGACAACTGACTTGGCATGCCCCATTAAGGTAAAGGGGGCAGGGACAAGGGTTAATTCTTCTCTCCATCCCTTCCCTGCAGCCAGGGTCTGCCAGCCCCAGGGGCCACCACCGCAGCCCCCTCCCCTCTGCTCCCCAGCAGACAGGCTGACCCCAGCTGCAGTGAGGGAAGAGGGGAAGGAGGGAAGAATTAACACTTCCCTGCCCACTTTGCCTTAACGGGGCCATGCTGGCCGGTGTCTCCATTAGGGCCAGTCCCTGCTCGGGCTAGAGAGCAGAGGGGCAGGGGTAGCCCTGCGGGTGGAACAGAGAGCCCTGCCCAGGCCAGAGAGCATGCTGGGATGCTGGGGGAGTCTGGTTTAACTTAAACCAAGAAAGGGTCTGGCATGAATGACTGGTACCTCCCTGGACTGGGGGTGCATCATGGTGGTGAGCAGGGACTGTCCACAGCCACCAGCGGCAGTGTCAGCGGCAGGGGGGGGGGCGAGCAGCAGGCGGTGAGTGGGGACCACCTGCAGCCACTGTCCCCATTGTTGTCCTCAGCAAAAGGTGAGTGGGGACTGCCCACAGCCTCCGATGGCCACATCGGTGGCAAGGAGAGGGCGGTGACCGCCTGCAGAAGCCAGCAATGGCTTCTGTGGCAGCCAGTCTCAGGAGAGGCACATGCACCCCTGTGCCCCGCCCACACATCGCCTATGGGTTCTGGAACAGACATTTCATAAACCGGTTTAAGCCAAAACAGTTAAGTTTGATTACTACATTCAACCAGGTTTATCTCAAACAGTTTTGGCCATTTTGAAACTGGTTTATGTGCACTGAATGCCTGTTCTTTTACAGGTTTAAACCAGTTTCTGATCACTTAAACTGGCTTATGTGTACTGTCTGTCCTTAGCCCCAGTCTCAGCTATACCCCATTCTGAGACAACCCAATTACAAAACAGGGGGCCAGATCCATGTAGCTTGTAACTGCCAGGACCCATTCCTGGGCAGTTTGCTTCAGTGATTAAAACCACCATGGCATTAACCCACTTAAGAAAAGAAAGAGGAAATAGGAGTCTCAGACTCCAAAACAGAATTCCTCTACCTCAGGCTTTCCTTTCAAAAAGCATGAGACCCCGTCGTTGTGTCTGGGTGGATTTTTTAAAACGTGAGAAAATGTCCAGGTTTTTGCTTTGCCTCTGTTTTCCCGGGCTGGCTGCTTGGGGCTGGGAGCAGTGGGCAAGGTGATTGGCTGTTGGGGGACACATGGTCTGCGTGTGGCCCCAGCAAGCTGCTCCCAGGTAAGAGACAGCTTGTGTGCATGTGTGTGTGTGTGCGTTGCGTGGACAGCAGGGCTGGGGGGGCAGGGGCTGCAGGTCAGGACTGAGGGGCACTAGCAGGGCTGGAGGGGCAGGGGCTGCGGGTCAGGAACAAGGGGTACTGGCAGGGATGGGGAGGGGCAAGGAGCTGTGGGTCAGGAGTGTGGAGCAGGCACTGGCAGGGCTGGGGGGCAGGAGCTATGGGTTGGCAGTGAGGGGCACTGGCAGGACTGGGGGGTGAGGGGCCTGCAGGTTGGGAGTGAGGGGCACCGGCAGGGTTGGGGGGGCAGGGCACAGGTATATCACTGCCCCCACACCATATACCCCCTGCCCACAGGTGTCCTCCTTTTTGGTACTGGATATATGGTAACCCTAGGTGGAGAGTATTACATATGGAATTGGTAATATGAATGAAAATGGCCAGCAACTGTTAGAACATTGTACAAGTCAAGATCTATGTGTTACCTACACCTACTTTGTTGGGGAAATCACACAAAAAAAAAAAAATCACAAAAAAGACATAGGGGAAACATCCAAGGTCATGGCTCTGGTGTCAATTAGTTCTAGTACTGACTAGGCATAACCACCTGGAAGAAATCCTGCATAAAAGTCTTATCACAGTGCTGACTGTGACTGACCATGTCTTCGTCTGCTGCAAAGTCAGAATCAGTGTAAAAAAGATCCACCATAGCAAAACTACCAGTCATCCTTGGGTAGACATCAGCCAAACTAAAGACAGAAAAATGCAGACGCGACTATTCAGTGAAGAAATTGTGAAAGCAAGTTTACCTAACAAGGCTTGTGAAAGCTTAAAAACTAACAGGTACAAACTGAGAGATGCTCAGTTTGTACAATTATATGAAAACAAAGGGGATAGAAGTGACTGTGACAGCAATAGAGGTATCTCCCTATTGAACATCCTCAGAAAAATTGTCACTCGCATTTTGATCCCTACGTTGCAATCTCTAGGTTACAGAATCTATCCTATGCTGGAGTACTGCATCCAGTTCTGGGCTCTGCAATTCAAGAAGGATGTCAAGAAGCTTGAGAGAGTCCAGTGGAGAGCCACGCACATGATCAGAGGGCAAGAGAATAGGTCTTATGAAGAGAGGCTCAGAGCCATGGAACTCTTCAGTCTGGAAAAGCGCAGGCTCTGGGGGGACCTGGTGTCTGCTTATAAGTACATAAGGGGTGTAGATCAGGATCTGGGAGAATGTCTGTTCACCAGAGTGCCCCAAGGAAAAACAAGAACCAATGGTCATAAACTCCTCCAAGACTGTTTTAGGCTGGACAACAAAAAATGTCTTTACTGTCCAAGCTCCCAAGGTCTGGAATAGACTCCCTCCAGAAGTGGTGCAGGCACCTATTCTGGACTCACTCAAGAAATGCTTGGATGTTTTTCTTGCTGGGATCCTTTGACCCTAGCTGACTTCCTGCCCCTGGGGCAGGGGGCTGGACTTGATGATCTTTGAGGTCCCTTCCAGCCCTAACATCTATGAATTCTATGAAATCTAAATGCCAATGCAGTTTTTGCTCAGGACACTCCACCGTTGATATATTTTCAGTCAAGCAACTGCAAAAGAAATGTAAAGAAAAACAAATACCACTGAACATAGCCCTCATTCGTCTGATGGGGCCCTCAATGCAGTCAACAGACAGGGCCTTTTTACTGTTCTGAAGAAACTGAGTTGTCCCCCCAAACTTCTGAACATCATTCACTCATTACATCAAGCTATGAAGGCAACTGTAGTGTATGAAAACAAACAATCAAATGCTGACATCAGCAACAGGGTGAAACAGAGGTATGTCTTAGATCCTGTGCTTTTTAACATCTGCTTTTTATTCCTGATTTTTTTTCAGGTCAAGAACAGCAATGATGGCATTTATCTTCAACCCAGACTAAATGGAGACTTGTCCAACATTGCAAGGTTTAGAACAAAAGCCAAGGTAAAAGAACTGGTTCTGAGAGAGTTCCTGTTTGCAGGTGATGGGGCCTTAGTTGCCCACAGTGAATCTTCCCTGCAAAATCTCTTGGGCAGATTTTCTGAGTCAGGCAAGAGCTTCAGGATGGCAATTAGTCTGAAGAAGACTGTGATCATGTACCAAGGGGTGGAAGAACCAATATCTGACATCACTCTAAAGGATAAATCTCTTGGTGTCATTGGCAGTTTTTGCTACTGAACTAAGAGAATCAGAAAAGCAGCTAAGAATGTCGGGCTATTACAGAAATGGGCACTGAATAACAGTAAGCGATCAGCTAAGGTGACGATGAGAATCTATGAGACTTGTGTGCTACCATCCCTGCTTTATGGTTCAGAAACACGGACTACATATGCTATGCACATCAAGAGACTGAATAGCTTCCACATGAGATGTCGGTGTAAGATCCTAAAAATAAAGTGGGGAGACAGAATCCGAAACACAGGGGTACTGCAGTGCACAGGACTGATGCACTTAGAAACCACTATCAAGAAGATCATATCCCCAAGAATATTTTGTACAGTGAAATGGCTCTGGAAAGTGAAGTCAACCTCTATAGTGATATGAAGTCATTCAACATCAATGTAGAAAGCTGGGAGGGGCAAGCAGAATCCCATCCAGTTTGGAGGGAACAACTGGCACTGGGTACAGCTCAACATGAAGTGGCTTTGATCCAGAGGGTGGCAGCAAAGTGAGAAAAAAGAAAGCAGCATTGGCAACGTGTAGGGGGTGCGTGCGGGTGCATGTGCACCCCCTGAGATGGGCTGCTGCCGACACTGTTGGCGGCGCCTGGGGCCGGTCGCTGCTTGCCACCCAGATCCTTCGCCGCTGACACTGCCGGCGGTGTCAGCGGCAGGCAGTTGCCAATTGCTGCTGGTTGCCGCCACCGCTGCTGGTGATGTCTGTGGGCAGTTGTCAACTGCTGGTCGGCGCTTGCCCCCCCCCCCCCCACCTTGCTGCCAACACTGCTGCGTCTGCCTGCCGGAGTTCCCTGCTTGGCCTGCTGCCACCACTGCTGCTGCCACCTGCAGGAGTCCCCTGTTCCCTACTGCCATGCCTCTGCTGCCTGCAGGATCTCACTGTGTCCCCCACCCTAGCCTCAGGAGGCACGCAACCTTCATGGAAAGCAGCATGCTGTAAAACTTGGACTCCAACTCGGACAATATACAGATCTCTGCAACTTGTAACAAGCAGTGTCACTCCTGAATCAGGCTTGTCAGCCACAAATGGATTAATGAAGCACCTGACTAGACCCCTCAGTGTATACCAAGATTCAGAGGATCAATGGTTTCCTATATATCCAGACTGATATATCTGCTGCACCTCTTCCTTTACAGATTCTAGGCACAAGTATGAATTCCTTTGAAATCTAGTTCACAGGGCCTTTCCCCTCACCTCTGAGTCTGACCCAGTGATTATTAAATTAGCCAGAGAACAAAGCCTATATTTTCCCACAAACTGGACAAAAAATTTTGAGAAATGCAAAGTCAAGCCAAACAACAGATGTCAACACAGATGAATGCTAAGTTCACTTATTAACTGGAGTCAGCACCTTGCTAAAGTTCAGAGTGCACCAAGGAAGAATTCATCTACATGGGCTCAGTTTATCAGAAGGCTGTGATTTATGCATAAATAAGGTATTCACTTGGGGGATATAAGGGAGAAGGGAGTATAGTATGCAACCTGTTGCAGTTCACTGCTCAAATGACTATGGTCTAAATCCCAGAAGTCACTGTGGAATGGTGGGCCCTGCATTATGCAATTTGAGGGGCATCCATCTATTTCTTTCCCCTGTTCCAATTGTTCTGGGTCATGCCATAGGGATATAAGCCTGTGTAAATCCAATCAATGCTGGTGTTCGACTCAAAGGAACACCTTGCACATATTTAGGTCTTGTAGGCACAGCCTTCTGGACAGCACATGGTGAGCAGTGGCTAAGACACCCAGAGACACGTTGACCACTAGTCTCTCAAGAAGCATCATGAACACAGGGCAGAATAACAGTTTCAGCTCTATCCAGATCTCACACCATTTTGCTTCCACTGATTCCACTGGCATCCATCCTGATTTATACTGGTGGAAGACAAGGGAGAATCAGGCCTGGTGTGCTTCAAAAATCTCCTTGAAGAAAGGTAGTGGTTTCCTTCAAGCATCTGAATATACCCAGTAGCCTCCCAGCCCAGAATGGAAGTAAGGACAATTCCTGCAGGGCTGCCCCAGTATGACTGACAGTGCAGGCAATGTTGCTCCTTGGATTCTTCAACTTCTTTTTGCTTCTTGGAATGACTAATGTGGTGGACTCGCCAACAGAGCCCAGCATGTCAGGCTCAAGAAAATCTCCAAAGTGATTGGTGGAGCATTTCCACCAATCTGATGACAGATTGAAAACTCACGGTGCAATTGGTGGAGCATTTCCACCAATCGGAAAGGGATGGGGAGGAGCCCGCCTGAGAGTCCAGACCTGATTGTGAACTGTGGTTTTCTGGTCTGACAGACTTCGGGGGCAGAGCCCCTGGAGAGAATAAAAGGAGCAGCATGCCCAGCATATGGCAGACACATTGGGGGACAATGAAGAGCTGCTGAAAGCTGTCCAGTGGGCAAAGCCAGCATCCAGAACAGCTCCAAAGACTCCCCAGGCCAGTCCGATGCTCCAGCCCCCTCACCCCTCTCACATTGCTGAGAGCTGGATTTTTATTGTAACCCCAGGAGACATGTCTAGGAAGCAAAAGAAAGAAACAGCCTGAAGAAAAGAATGGGAAAGAGCATAAGCTGAAATGTGAAGGAGGACAGTAGATGATATGTGAAGCCTAGATGCCTTCTCATGAGAGGTCAATGAATGGATTAGTAATACCTCAAAACCATCACACAAGATTAGGATTGTTTTGCTAGATCAAAATACAGATCTGAGATTTCTCTGAAATGTTATCATTCAAAGGAAAGCAGGAAGCTGCATAAAACAAAGATGACTAAGACAGCATTAGTAAATTTTATAATAATACTTAATACCTATTGAGAAGCTAAGATCAAATGACTGCAAATAAAAGATCTTATCTTAATTACAAATCACACAGTAACTTTATCCTAAGTCTATTTTCTCAGTCACGCAATTGAAAAGAAAAATAATTACATTTTGGGCACTGACACTGTTTCCCACTGGAAATGTCAATTTAATTTAAAATGACCTTTTCAGGCAATGCCTCCTCTACTGCTTCCTTCTGCCTTCATGGAGTTGGTGCTGGGGTCATGAAAAAATCCTTGCCCCATCCCTCATAAAATCTTCCTGAACACAACACAGCTGATTGGCAAAGCCTGCACTGCTGTCTCAGCAGGCCCTCAGCTATGGAGTTGGGCCTTATTTTCTGGACTGTGTTATGCAGGAAATCAGAGGCAACTACTGTAAGGATTCTTCTCAGTCATAACATCAAGGAAAGTTTTAAATACTTCTTTACAGTTTTGCTAATGCTGCTCTCTACTTACCCTGCAGAACTCCACATCTTAGGGAAGGACATGGAACTGATCTCCTTGAGAGGGTCCTTAAAGTAGTGGTCAGTGAGTTCAGGTTATGTGGGGATCAGGTGCTCCACAGGCTGGCACCATTACAGGTAAGATCTGATGGTGATGTGGTACTATTCACAGTCTCTCTTGACTCAAGTGACAAGTGGCTTTTCTCTAGCTGTGCTGAAGGGGCTAACTTGTGCCCTGATATGGCTGAGTTCAAGCTCCGTGGTGCAGCCTGACAAGAACAGAAATACAGCATGACTACTGAGCACTCAACAAAAGACCATGTCCTATGACCAGCAGAGCACATGCTTTGCCTTCTAAACAGGTTATCTCCACCTAAGAAAGTCTGGGCTGGATGAATGAGCTGTAAGGTGGATAGAAAATTGGCTGGAGCATCAGGCTCAGAGGATAGCAATCAATGGCTTGATGTCTAGTTGGCAGCTGGTATCAAGTGGTGTGCCACAGGGATCAGTCCTGGGGCTGGTTTTGTTCAATGTCTTAACCTGGAAGATGGCATAGAGTGCACCCTCACCAAGTCTGCAGGTGACACCAAGCTGGAGGGAGTAGTAGATATGTTGGAGGGTAGGATTCAGAGTGACCTAGATAAATTGGGGGGTTGGGCCAAAAGAAATCCCATGATGTTTAACAAGGACAAGTGCAAAGACCTGCACTTAGCACAGAACAATCCCATGTACCAGTACAGGCTGGGGGCTGACTGGCTGGGCAGTAGCTCTGCAGAAGAGGACCTGGGGGTTACAGTGTATTTAAGACCTGGACAGACAAAGCTTTGGCTGGGATGATGTAGTTGGGGATGGTCCTGCTTTGAGCAGGAGGTTGGACTAGATGACCTCCTGAGGTCCCTTCCAACCCTCATTTTCTATGATTCTGTGACTCAGCAATACTGATACCTGCTTGTCTAGGCCTGGACTTTTGGCTCCCTGTGTCTGGTTTCCTTGATCCTGCTTATTTGTTTCTGGTTTCTTGCGTCTTGGGACTTGCTCCTGACTTCATTCTGGTTCCTGCCTGCCTGCTCCTCCAGATTCCAGTCCAGAGCCCCTTGTGCTTCTAGATTGCCTTGCCAGCTCCTTGACCCCTTGTAACTCCAGGATCTGGTCCAAGCCCCTGTTCTCTGAGAGCCAGCTTCTGGCTTGTGGTTTAGGTAGGTGATTGTCCCAAGTTCTGGTCCCATACATCTGCAGCTGCCTGCTCGAGCCCCCAATCTGGATCCCTGCCCCCTGTTCTTGACCCCACCTTGGCCAGTGGTTCAACCCACGGTGACCACCCATGCCTCAGCATCCTGATGCACTGGCTCCCAATCCCCTGGCTCAGAGTTCTACATGGAACTCTTGTTTCCCATCCTTACCTTTTTCTGATCATCTAGGCTGTGCCCCCTAGAGACAAGTCCTCACTGCCTACGTTTTGGTTGCGCTCCTGATTAGAGTAAATACACATCTTATCAGAACAGTACCTGATCCTCTCATAGTAGAGCAGTCACTTCAAATAATAAAGATTAGTGAAGGTGGAGAGCTACTGGGCACATCTACACATGCAATTAATGCACCGTAATCTTACTGCACAGTAAAATACTATGCGGTAAGCTTTCCCTGGCAGGACGTTTATACGATAGGTGGATTAATGCCTGGGTCAGGTGGGGTAGGGTAGGGTGGCTCTCCACCACTGTACACACCCCCGGGGGAAGTGTGTGGGTGCAAATGTCCCCGATTTGTGCACAGGGCAGAGGCAGGCTGCCTGCTGTGGGCTGGGGCTCTGCACCCTGCTGCCTTTGCCCTGGGAGCCGCACTCTGGCTGCGCCGCATGTCCTCTGCCTGCCCAGCAGGCGGCACACATGGCATCGCACAGTTCCTGGGGCAAAGGCACCAGGATCTGCCTTTCCAAGGCAGTTGTTTTGTTCAGTTTTGTGTGTGGCAAAATTGAGTAATTAATTTTGACAGCACATGTTGTGCTTTATTTGTTAATGCACTGTGTAAACATTTAAGAGATTTATATATTAATGCTTTTTGATACAATCACGCTTATAATGGGTATGGGGGGCCTCCAATTTTCTGTTTGCCCATGGCCCCAGTAAATGCTAATCTCCCTAGACATGCACCCGTTGGGAGCATATTTGCTCCAGAGGGGAGCTGTTCAGTGCACAGCTACTACAGCTTACTCCTGCCCTAGTGTCCTGTCCCCCACTGCTACAGCAGGCAGAGGGATCTCTAAACTCCCCTGGGTGCCAGCCCCAGGCTGGCAGAGGGCACCGGACTCAGGCCATGGTCCCCAGAGGGTGGCAGAAGCTGTCTACTAATAGATTGGTCTACTGCGCAGTAAAGTGTCTCATGTACACACACCCACTGAATCGAAATCACATGCGTCTAAGAAATCTTTGCACGCGTTTTTCCTACAGAATATTCTTTACCTTTTAATCTAAATTAGGAGATGTATTAAAGTGTCTACTAGCTCCCTTTTGGGACCAGTTCTTCATTTTAATCACTGTCATTAGTAGGAAATATTTCTGTGACATTAATCCCAAGTTTTCTTTATATCATACTGCTACTTTGAATTATAGCTCTGCACATTCATAATTTTTATCTTCCTTTTTACTGGTTATGGTTTAGATTTCATCAGATTGGCTCACAGCAATAAGCAAGGTGAAAGAATGTGGGTATCAAAGTAATGGGGGGAATAGCTGCTGTGTGGTGATTGGGGGGAACCTGTGGCATACCCATGCATGGAAGCTTGTCAATCATATAGGGAAAAAAAATGTAAAAACTTAAAAATAGCCAAAGAAGAAGCTTAACACTTGGGAAGCAGGAGAAGCAAACAAAACCCAGCTACCATGATTGCAACTCCCAGCGCCATGACGATGCCTGGTCAGCCGAGGCATCGTGCATCATTTGGAAGGCCTACGCAAGGATACGTTTACAGGCTGTTTGGAGTTTTGGTATTGCTTAAGGTTCTCAAACTCTGACAGACTGCAAATCACCAAGTTAAAATGATACAACCTTAAGTACCACCAGCAAAGTTTTGTCATATAATTTTAAAAAAATTGTTAACATATACTACTGACGGGTCGTCTGTGTACCACTGGTGGTACCCATACCACATATTAGGAACCACTGTCTTAAGCATTGTTAATTGAATTTGAGACTACTCTGGTCTCTCTGATCAGTTTATTCCATCCACACCACTCCTTAATCAAAATTAAATACAACACTAGTTAGCTGCTGCTTTCCAGAGGTAAGCTGTCTCTTCCCCCTTCCCTTTTGGCAGATGCTGCCAACCAGAAATAAACTCTCTTCCTCTCTTCCCTTCCCCCACCATCTACTATCCCTCTGATGCTGGCAGCCAGTTCTGTCCCCTCTCTTTTTCCCATTCTGCTACTAGAAGATAGTGGAGGTCCACGGTACAGCCAGGTGTCAAGCACCCAGTCCACCACTCTAAAAGTTGAGCTCCACTGACTTAGACTGTAAGCTGCAGAGTAGAAGAGTGAAAAAGTTATTCTGAAGTGGAGAAGAATGAAGAAATGAAATTCTGAAGAGCACAACCAAAGGCACTATAGCTGGCAGGGAGTGAGGGAGAGAAGCAGCAGACTCTAAAAGACACATGGCATGAGCAGGTAAAGGCAGGGTGTCACGTGTAGCTAGGAAGGCTAGGTGGCATAAATGCACAGGGAGCCATCTCAACATAAAATTAAACAGAAAGCAGGGTAGAGACTATCAGTGTCACTGTAGGCAGGTCAAACCCCGCAGGGGGACCCTGGAGTATCTGTCCAGTATGCAGCAGCTGTGAAATAAAATGAGTTGCGATGTAATGAATTAGAAAACAACACTGTGCCAAGGCTGTCATACAATTATTTTAGTCAGTGGGATGCCTTTGTCCAGACCACTGTGTCAGCTCATTTTGTAAAAGGGATTGCAAGAGTAAAAGGGGTCCCAAGGTAGGTAAAGGAAGTCATTAGCATCAGAGAGACTTCTGTACGTGCAAAGATCAGTAACTAAACAATGTGTTGGGGGCATATGAAAACATAAATAATAGGAAGGATGTCAGTTGGGCACCTATACTTACCTTCTCTCTTACCAAAAGAATAATACTGCCACCTTGTGCAACTGCTCCTTGTTCTAAACAGGTCAAGCCTCCTGTGGAAAAAATAGTACATGATCATATAATTAAAGGCTGAGCCATAAGGCATAAGACCAAAGATAGGGGCTGAATTAAGAGTGCATGGGCAACAATTTCTTAACTTACATGCGTTTGAACTTCTGAATCTAAATATCTTTTGACAAGTTTTTTTGGGTGGGGGGAGGGGGAAGGGAGGTATGCTGTGACTCCCTAGGCCTTTTTTTTTTTTTTTTTAAGGAAAAAAGATAAAACCAAAACTCATTTTCTATTTGTTAAGTGTGAGAAGAGTTCCTGATCTATTTGTTAGGGGGATGGGGAATAGGGCAGGCAGGGAGATGTGGCCTTTCTACACTTCCACTACAGTGGATCTAGCAGAGCCCATATGTGGATGCTCCCAGAGTAGTGAAAGGTAGAGATGCTGCTGGTTTGGGGGTGTAGGCCTTCCTCTTTGAAATGTTCACTTTCACCTGTTGTTTTGACAAGCTGCCATAGTTCTCCTGAAGAACCCCGGCCATGTACAGGACAGGGAATTTTTAACAGGTTATAACTCAACTAAGCTCACCAGGAATAATATAATATGGTAAAGAAAAGGCATTTCCTTAGGTTGGAGGTTTCTTCCTTACCACTTTCAAAGGGGTGCTGCAAACAGTGCAGGTGTTCAGGCCTTTACAAAGCTTGAAAGAATATTGCATCAAGGAAACTGTTTGATAATTTGAATGTAAGGGTTGCTGTCAGCAGCTTGGATAATATGCTGTCTGTTCCTGAGCATGCCAGGACCTCTCTGTTTGAGGTTAGAAGAAATTTCCCAAGTGGCTAAACTATGCAAAACTTTTAATCTATCAAAGACATCACCCTTAATAGTATGTGATGTTGCCACAGCAGTTGAGTTAAAATTATTGAAATGACTAAATTATTAATAAATAAACTTCAAAACAACTGAAAGATTTGTATTTACAACTCAGAAAGGCAGAGCAACTTCATAAATTGTTCCAGAAGTAGATGCAAGCTGATATCATCGACTATATAGTTGGTCCAGTAAAAGATATCACAAAAAGCTGTTCCTTTTCTTACATTTCCTGGACTATCACAGCCACAACACTGCAACCCAACTCCCAGAAAAAAAGGCCATTTTATTAGAAATGATCAAAATTAGGGGGCAGAGCTGAAATTGAAACAGATGGAACAAAAAACAAAAACAAAAAAACAAACCCCCAAGATTAAGGCCTCTCAGAGATTTTCATGACAAAGGTAATAAAGGCAGATTAAATGGTGGTTGGGCTTCTAAAAAAGACAAAAGAAAATATTTAGAAGGACTTACAGCAAACAGGGCAGCAATAAATAAAAGCAGAAATTCACACCTTTTATAAATCTTTGCATACTTCCCAAACCCTAACACATCAAGAATTAGGGAGTTCCTAATAGTGAACAAAAGTCTAAATTGAAAAGTTATGCAAGACAAAATCCTGGAAACCATTAAAATTCCTTCCTAATAACAAAGCCTTGGGTCCCAAAGGCTACCCAAATGAAGTTTATAAATGATATTCTCAAGAAATTGCCATCTTGAACAAGGTCTGTAATCAATATTGGATTCCAGATCCTGCCCCCAACTTCCTATGATACAGTAATCACCCTTTTTTTTTTTTTTTTTTTTAATAAAGTCAGAGGGGAAGACTAACATGAAAATTACAGGCTGATTTCTCTGTTAAATGCAAATTTCAAAATCCCATCAAAAACTATAGTCAACAAATAAACACTGCTAATTGAACCGTGATAAATCCAGATCAAGTTGATTTATTCCTGACAAATTTGGATTGGAGAACATCAGAAGAAACAAACGATAACATACAAAACAAAGACCTCCAAAGAACAACAGCTAATTGTTTTCATTAGATGCAGGGAAAGCATTTAGCAGGATTGAACTGCCTTTTCTATTAGTCTTTCAGTAAAAAAATGGGTTTTACTGGAAGTGTTACTTGAATTCTTTATAAATTGTAGATTCTAATTAACAATAACCTCATTGAGCCTTTTGGGTTAGAGGGGTACAAGGACAGGGTTGTCCTCTCCACTGTTGTTCAAATGAGCTCTTGAACCACTAGCTCAAAGTATCAGAGAACAAAGATAAGAAGAGTTATGCTGGCAGGAAGGAAGCTTAACACTGCATTATAAACAAATGATTTCTCTCTCTCTTTCTATAGACTATCTATCATCTGCATATAATACAATCTAAAGTAAAATGCAATGTAATATCATCTCCATATAATACAGATCTGTTTGGCAGATAGATAGATAGATAGATAGATAGATAGATAATCTCCCAGCCAAACAGATCTGTACCTGAAGATGTAAGAACTATCAAAGCCTATGGCAATCTGTCAGTTATAAAATAAACCATTATAAATCCTCTGTATTGATTTTTGCCAATATAAATAGCGATGAGATCTCTATAGAGAATATAATTCCATTTTAAACAGAACAAACTGAAATAGAGTATCAGGGAACTAAAATTACAAGACTCCAAGTCTTAAAAAAAAACAAACAAACATTGTACCTCTCACTGAACAGGTTAAAAAAAACAAGCAGAATTCTTGGCAAAAACTTCTAAAAAGTTGGATGAGTAAAATCAACACAGTGGAGAGGATGGACCTCCCTAAAATTTTATTTCCATATATACCACATACATACATACACACACACACACAAATATACATGTATATACATATACATAATGATCACCTTGCCCTATATTTTTAAAAGTTTGCAAAGAAAAAAGTTGTTGACAACTGTGTGGCAAACAAGTCAAGAATCAGTAGAGAACAAATGCTGAATAGTAAAGGGACTCTGGCTGATTTTTAAAATATATCACTGGGCGACCACAGAACCATTGTAGTGTGGTGTAATCCCTCACTAAACAGGGATTTTTCAGGCTGAGGACAGAGTTCATGGAGATTGTGGGGGTTAGATTGAATTAAAAATAGCCACCCAAACTAATGCAAGTCAGGATGGGGGGGCTATAAGGGGGGAGGATCAGGGGGCAAGCAGGATCTGCAGGAACAATCAGGGTCCACAGGGAGACTGGGGGGGAAAAACAGGCAGTATCTAGAAGGGATTGGTGGGGTCCAGGAGGGTTTGGCAGGATAAGTGGGGAGGAGGAGGTTAACAAGGTCCCCCTTGTAATCTTACCCCATGCCTCCTTTCCCCCCAGCCCCAGACTTGCTTCCACTCATCCTGGCATTGGCAAATGTTGATAAAACCAGCACCAGGAGCAGCTTGTGGGATGAGGTTTGGGAAGGGGGGCATCAAGGGGCTGGGGAACTAAAAGTAGCTAGGTGCTACAAGGGTGGGTAGAAAAAGTGTAGTGCTGGAACTGGGGCCAGAGGCTAAGCTTTCCCAGCCATGGGGCTGCACTGGGAACTGTACAGAAGTTTGGGAAAGTTGGGGTGGCCATTTTTAGACCAATCTCAGAGTAGGGTTAACTTAGATTGGTTAAGCCATTTTTAGACCAATCTAACCTTCCTGGAACATCTGTACCATTTGCACTTGGATCAACCTAACTAGGGAATCTAAGTATAAAGTCCGAACCTGGGCAAATTAAATTAGATCAGATGGCAATTGTTAACATGGTCTAATCTTCCCTCATTCCTCCCAAGTGTCTGCACACACCCTCAGCGGGTTAATATGGAAAGTAATGTATTTGCAATACCTGGCCCAAGTGCAGTGGTTCTAGATCAGTGGTTCTCAACATTTTTAGACTCAAGATACATCTCAGAAATGCCAGGTTAGTTTTCACTTTTTTCCCCCCTTTGATTCTTGCAAAGAATTCAGAAAGACCATGATGGGTCAGAACTCTTTAATCATTTGAAATCTTTGCATATCTTATGAATCACCTAATAGTGCTAACATAGCACAGCATCCTGCAGCACCTTTGAAAAGATCACAAAGCAGCTCAGGGTGCCGTGGATGGCCATTGGCTACGGCACTCTGGTTGAGAATCACTGTCTTAGATGATGTAAAGCTGGGTAATGTCAAGACTAGAAGATCATCCGTCTGTAAGGAATGCCCTGTTTATCTAGGCAAAAATCAGAAGGTTGCAAGAGTACCAAGACATCTTATGCTTTGATTAAAAATCAAAAGCTTGTGAAAATTTTAGTCAGTGTTGTAAGAGAATTAGAACAATCAAAAATAAAGATATATGCTACTATTACTTTTCAGTAAAAATACAGGCAGTTCTCGACTTACGACTTTTCAAGTTGTGACGAACATCAATTACATTTATAAATTAACACCCTGTTTCGATGTGGGTTTTGTCTTTACAATGGTCCATACTGCATGCAGCTAGTAAGTGGTGGAAGGGGAGGGGGAAGGGAAGGGGATTGGGGGAGG
>NW_005842622.1:678810-690573 GCF_000455745.1 Alligator sinensis | reverse complement strand
GGGGCAGGCAGGGCCGGGGCTGCACCCCGGGTGGGTGGCAGGGGCTACAGCAGGGGTGGGCAATTATTTTGGGCGGAGGGTCGCTTACTGAGGGTCAGGCAGCCAGGGGAAAATAAATATTATTTAAAAAAATTTTTTTTAGAGGTCCTGCAGGCTAAATAGAATGCCCTGGCGGGCTACACCTGGGCCAGTGGTGGGATCAGGAGGGGGAGCAGCACGCAGCAGCAAGCCAATGCTCCCCCACAACTCAGCCCTTGCTGCCCAGCACTTGCCCCAGCCCTGGTCCCAGTCCATCCCTCCTTCACTGCAGGTGGGCATTGATCTGCCCCCCACCCCCATGCCCCTTTCCCCTCCCCTTCCACCACTTAGCAGCTGCACACAGTATTGACCGTCTTAAAGGAACCGATCCCCCATTTGTAACACTTTCCCTATGGAAAAATTGTTTCCAACTTACAACGTTTCGACTTAAGACACAGTTTTCAGGAACCAACTGTGTTGTAAGTCTGAGGACTGCCTGTATTTCTTTTGATGCAACGAACATAATATTGGAAAACATGTGTAACAAATTTCAGTATATGCAGCTAAAGTTTTTCAACACAATCTAACATGAAAAACTATTTTAGTTGTTCTCCAATTGTGATTAAAAGGCCACTCTTGATTTTTCTTCAGCTAAGGGTATTTATGCTTCAATTGAAATTACGTATTCTCCAAAGCTACATACATTAAAAACTTGGAAAGCGATTTAGGTACAGAACTCTCAGAAATGGGGAGCAGAATAATGGACAAATTAATTAAAAATAAAAGATAAACAAAAATGGACAAAAACAAACAAACAAACAAACTGCCACCTTTTCTTGAGCAACAAAAGAGAATTTACACATTGAGATCAAATGTATTGTTAAAAGTTGAAATAAAAGTGTTCGGCTATATACATGAGGTAACATTACTTGTCGGTAATTTGTCCTTTGAAAATGTCACCCGTAGATTATCTCAGCAGCAACATCCAAGAGTATAAAAATCCATGCAATCTCAATTATCCCTTAGCTCCTTCTGTATATTAGGGAAGGAAATATTCATCCGAGACTCCTGAAGAAATGGAAAGGTAAGAAGCATGTGCCACTATGCAAAGGCAAAAATAACAGTTCCATATAATCTTTTTTTAATTTCCCCTATTTCCAGTAGTAGGAAACTAACAAACAGTACATCTCCAGGGAGCATTGAGGATTTATAAGTGAATAATACCATTAGTACAACTTGAGCCAACCGTTCACATCCCCAACAAAATAAATTTCACTCATACCATCAAACGGTATCTTTACAGAAAGAAGTCTATGACAACAACACTAAACCCACCTATGGATGCTTCCTACAGTTTAGTTATGTTCACACACTAAGGCTAGTGGGCTTAAATGGAATGGTGGATTTGACTAGTCATTGGGACCAAGTTTAAGATTTCCTAAATACAACACCAATGCAGGATGAGCTATTTAGTATGCATCTCACTAACACCCTGGTGATATTTATGGCTATGAGTGCTTGTTCCACAGGGCATAGTACAGATGGCACATCATGATGACAAATATCAGACTAGAGATTTCACAAATACAAGATTTCAATCTAATGACAAAAGGAGAGGCATGTGCCACAGCGAGTATTTCCTGTTCTTTTGCTTCCCTCTGCCACCCTCCGTATTCCGTCTTCATTACAGAAAAAACATCCTGTCAAGAACACAGTGCAAAAGCCCCAGATTTTTATTCAGTGCTAAGGTCTAATTCATTAAAAGATTTACAGAGATTGAGTATTAGGGGTACAAAAAAAAACAAACCCCCAAAACAAAACAGGTTTTCTTACACAGAAATAAAAAAATCAGACTAAAGCCATGGCTATTCCACAGGAGACTGACGTTCCCCAGGATCAGTACTTTTTCAGGCTGTATGGCAGGCCCAGCACATTTTTGGCACCTCCAAAAGGTGGGGAATTCCAGACAGCAGAGCTGGTGCGCTTGAAGTATCGCGGCTTGCTCTTATAGAAAATGTCCTCCAGCTTCGGGCTGATGATAGTCCCAAAGAGCATGTCCGTATTGAGAGGGTTGTAGTATTGGTGGATGACAGCTTGACTAAGCTGAGACCCTGAAGAAGTAGACAGATTGAAAGAATTAAAAACCAGTTCATTAAAACTTATAAGAATAAAAGTCCATTCTAAATGCTAACCATCCACTCTCTCTCATGACTGCAGGTCAAAAGGGAGGGAACAATATGCTCCAGGCCTTTGGCTTCTAGCATTGCTGAGGCCTCGGGACATTGGCAAGAACATAATGAAAGTAAAGGCTCTAAGTAGCACACATTCTGATTAGTCTTGGGTCTGTAGGAAATCTGGTAAGAGGCTTTTCTCAATTCTCTCTTGAAAGTGATATAGTACCAGGAGTGTGCAAAACGGGCCACATTTGATTCATTGATTCGGATCACCTGCCCCCAATTCGATTTGGCCAAATCTGAATCTGAAGATTCAACGCTGATTTGGAGAATCAGTGATTTGGCCACAGACACATCTTTAAATGTTTTTTCTACATACCTCGAGGTACCAGGCACACATTTAAAGCTGTGTCTATATCTGTATCGCCGAGTCTTTCTGAATCAATTCGGAAGGTTCTGATTCAATTCAGAGAAATTAAAGGGTCTCCTGATTCAATTTGGATTTGGAGATTCGGCCATCGAATCAGGCCGAATCTCCACTGAATTGAATCAGGGACTGAAGCTTCACACAGCCCTGTATAGTACTTCTCCTTTTTCAGCTGTCCCATGAGGTTATACAAAGTAACAGAATTAGACACTGATATGCCAGAATATGGGCCTGCCAGAGATCATCTACAGTACTCAAGGGTTAATAGTTGCTTAGACACTTGCATTCTCTCTCCTGTTTGCAAACAGCACAGGACCTTTAGGAACAGTCAATGGCAAACAGATTTAGGCCCAAAATACAGGTTGCAGAAGTTACTTTAAATTGTCCCTTTGCCTTTAAGTGTCAGTAGTGACAATGCAGACTGCTGGTTAAAGGAAGAGGTCCCCCCCACCTTAAAGACTCTAGAAACTGGCACAGACCATTCCAGGTATAGTGTTTGATCCACACAACCCAAGGCTGGCTCCTTCAACAGGACAATGCCCACCTCTCACTTATGAGGTACAGAAACCTGCTCCTAGTAGCAGCCACACTGACAACCTTGAAAGCTCCAGGAGGATTTTCCAAATTTACAAAGGCAAATTTCAGAGTAAATGTACTCATACCATTGGCCCAGGCAGGAATGGGCTTGCGAGGCTGGCTCTCATCATCTGTGGAGTCATCGCTGTTCAGATCCATCCCATAGTTGTTTGATGGATTGATCTTTGGGGGCTTGGGCCCTTTCAGGCCTTGGGGGGTCATCTGATAGGAGTTGCAGAGAGAGGAATTCTAGAAATAGAAAAGAAACAGCCATAACATACAATAGCAGTGACAGTGAGAAGTTCTAATGAGCACAGGTAAGACCCAGGAGAGCCAAAACATTCCATTTTTTGTTCACTACCTATTATTTATAATAAAGAATAAGACCCACTGAAAACAATAAAGTTTTGGCCTAACTCAGATTTTACATTCCCATCTCCAGCTAAAGCATAAGGCACCTAATCAGCGTGGTAAGTGTCAAACTGACATGCTAACAATGCAAGTGTCTAATTTGAAAGCATCAATTCTATTCAGTACAGTAGGCTCAAATCACAAATTACTGTTCTACTCTAAACTCTGGCAGTGACTTTATAGTGTACCGAGAGACTATTTATGCTTTCAAATGCTCCACCATTAAGATTAATCAAGACTTCAACTTAATTGTGGTTAAGCTACCCATTACATGTGTAGTAGTCATGTTATAAGGTTTATGGTTTACTCCATTGAAATGCTTAACCTCAGGACTGAAAAACAGCTAGGTACTCACCTGAACTCAGTTTAAAGAACAAATCATTAACCACAGGAACAAGCTGCACTAAACTTTCTACACCTTACTAAGAGGCATCTTGTTTTTCAGAGTGCCTTATGCCTTTAACAGCAGCCTTGAATATGACAGAATCCCTACTTAGTTTAATGCTGTTTGAGAAGCCTTGAAAGAAGGCTCTTAGTTATATTCTGGAAGTGTATGGGTAAAACTAAATTACAAAGCAGACAGAGACCTGAATTCCTGTGCACTTAAGTAGCCTATATACTTAACCCAATATGTAGATAACTGGACTTTGTTCCAGTGAGGCTGATGGTATATTCTGCAGCTGAGTTAGGTATTTATCTGATATGAACGTTAGCGGGGTATAGTGCATGTATGATCATATAGATAACGCTTATTCTAATTCCGATGGAAAAAACTAATTTTGATAACATACAAATAAGATGTTGCTTTAAATAAAGCTGATTAAATTTGCCAATTTAGGCATAGAATGTACCTGCCAGTCCTTTATTACACATGAAGATGTAAAAGTAATATTTCATTTATCCCCAAATTATCACACTCCAGGTTGCAAAACAGGAGACAAACCCAAGGTTATAGCCATATATATAAATGTGGAAAATGGAATCTTGTCCTTCTATAAGATATTCCTTTCACTCTGAATGTTTAAATACTTGCTTGAAATTTCAACTTCCACATGTCAATTAAATGTTTGCATTTAACGTTTTTAAATCTCCCAAAAAAAGATCCAGGCATTAATTTTTAATGTATGCCTCAAATGTTCTCCTTTATGACCAAGCCCACAAGTAAATCATTTAATGAGAATTCAGCAACTAAGAGCTTGGAGTAGAAGTGTTTCAGCCACATAACATTACAATTCAGCAAAGATCCTGAGCCACCCTGCATATCCTGGTCCCATTGTGTGGCTATTTCTTTCATTTATTAAAGCTTTAAGTACTTTGCCTTCACTGAGATGATGTCCCTACTTTCTATGGTCTCATTCTCTTTCAAAAGACCCCATGGTTCCCAGTAAAAGGCTATGATAAAACCAGTAATATACTGCCCTTGTAACACCTTTCTTTTCCATAGATTTCATAGACATTAGGGCTGGAAGGGACCTTAGAAAATCATCGAGTCCAGCCCCCTGCACCAGGGGCAGGAAGTCAGCTGGGGTCATAGGATCCCAGCAAGAAAAACATCCAGGTTTCTCTTGAATGTGTTCAAAGTAGGTGTTTGAACCACCTCTGGCAGCAGGCTATTCCAGACCTTGGGGGCTCAGACAGTAAAGAAATTGTTCCTTATGTCCAGCCTGAAACAGTCTTGCAGGAGTTTATAACCTCATAGCCTTCTATAGGTGGATAGGTGCTCAGGTACCACAGTATAAAAATCTAAGTAATCCCTATGTTAATGTGAGGGAACTGAAGAACAAAAGTTATGAATTGCCCCACACCACACAGTAAGTCAGTGCTAGAACCAGGTACCTTGATTTAATCCAATATAACCACTACCCCACACCATCACTTCTCTAATGAAAATCTAGTAGAGACAGGACAGCAGCCTCACTTCTACCCAGGTATTCTGCACAGGTTGCATCTTGCCAATGGTCCAAACCTCACCTCCACATCCACTGTTACATTTAGCTGTTTACTGCCAGCAGTAGATTCTACCAACTTGGCTTTCTTCTCCTGCTCCTCTTGCAGTTTTCTTCTTTCTTGTTCCTGCTGTTCCAGCTCTGCTAGACGCTGCTCCTCCTGCTAATAATTCCAAATCACCAAAGCATTAGGATTCTGTAATATGGTTCAACATATTGCAGTAGTGGATACTCTGCTATTCCAGTCAGAGAACACTGAAGTCCCACACTCCATTTCCACCAGGCCCCGATGGACAGATTGTGGATTGTCAACTCTACTCAAACTAGAATTCATGTTCCACATCAGGTAATTGGAATGAAAATGCCAATTTACCTAGCTGTAGCTGCTGCACTTCTTGAACACATGTCAAAAAGGAAGGTATATTTTCTAGCTGTGATTCATGAAACAACAAAAGTAAAAATCCTGAGCTTGCTCTGGTATTTTCTGTGTTGCCCTGACCATCACATTTAAAATGCAAAGTTTGTAAAGGGCATAAATGTTATGAGAAATACATGTATGTTTAGATAAAAAGAATAAAGATGAAAAATGGTTCCAAAAAGAACCTGAAATTATTTGTTGATTGATAGTATAAAAGTATGGGTTCAAGATGGGTTCCAGATACCAATGCGAGGGTCTGGAAAAAGCCAGCAAAATTCAGAAGAAAACTGTTTCCTCCCCAGATCCACAGAAGTACAGAGGCAGCACAAAGGAGCTGAAAGTAAGTATACTTCTTTATTGAAAGGTAAGAGTTTAAAATTTCTCTGAATTCAGTACATTAAACTATATCTTAGCTGCACTAGTATATTTTCATAACCTATGCAATTCATAATTAAATTCCTACTAATCTGATGTTTTGTGACAAATCACCCAACCTTAGCAGTGAGGTGAGGCCTGCAGGGCAGGGAAGTTGTTCACAATTAACTCTGAGGAGCCCTCCCCTCCATCCATTACTAAATATGTACATGCTGTAGCTTAGTGTTTATATATGCAAGCTGGCCACTAAATTACATTTTTTCTTTTTTTCCCCGCCACTCAGCTAAATGGTGAGACCAACTTCTAGCACATGGAAGTATTTCCACACTGCAAGTTATGCTGAGGAAAAAAAAAGTGCTTTGCAAATACTGTCAAATGAAAATGCCTTTCCAAATGCTACTAGGATGACTAAACAAACACATCCTTGTATGTAAAGAAGTGTCCTGCAGACATTAAAAAATTCTTCATGGGTGTAAAGTGAGGAGGAGGTAGGTCATGATGATGAAAGTGCAAGTAGCTCTTTCCAACATGCTCAATCCAGAAGTCCTTCGACTGCTGCTGCTTCTTCTATAACATCAGCATCACAAAGGGATGCCCAATAAACATCCTCAAGTAACCAAATATTGCAAGCAACTGTATACAAAAGACTCTCAATAGCCTCATTTGCTCTCTGTATACAAAAGACTCAATAGCTTTGACACCTGAAGATCAGGAAAAAATTGACCAAGCTCTTGCAAGAGCAATACATTCTTCTAGGATGCCAATGTCAATAACTGAAATGCATACTGGCAGGAAGCTTGCGGTACTTACAGACTGATGGAGAAATGTGCAAGGAGAAGAAATCATAAACTTTGTGGTAACACCACCACAACCTTTTTTTTTTTTTACAGAAGCACTGAAATAGGAGAGAACAGGCATACTGTATTTCACAGTATATTAGTAGTAAAATGCGTGAAGTCCTACAGAAGACTAGGGGTGGTTAAGCATTTATTTGCTTGGCTGACTGATAATGCAAGTACAGGTCAGTCGCATCTTACACGGGGTTAGGTGCTGAAGTCAGCGCGTAAAGCAAAAATCGCATAAGGCGAAAATTGGTGACTATACGTGGGGTGAGAGGGGCACCGTGTTTAAAGCTGTGTGGCCAGTGGCAGCGGCGCAGCGCAGGGTGGTGGTCAGAATGGCTGCGTGCTGCCCAGCCACCACCACACTGCTGCTGCCGCCTCAGCTGGCCACACAGCTCCGGGCACGGCTCCATGGCAACAGCGGGAGGTTTTGGAGGCAGTGGCCATTACCACCATAATGGGCCTCTAGGTAAGCGGCAGCACCGCATGCAAGCTCAAGCCCTGCCCCCCCTCCCACCCCGCGTATAGTTGAATTTGCGCAAGTTAAATGTGTGTATGATGCGACTGATCTGTGACATGAAAGCAACATGGGAGATCATAATGGATAAATATCCACATATTACTGCAATAGGATGTGCATCCCATGGATTAAACTTGCTTCTTAATGACATTATGAAGTTGGACACTGCAAAAGATCTATAGAAGAGCAAAAGAAGTTATAAAACATGTAAAAGCTACTCATATTGTAGCTGCAGTCTTTAAGCAGCAGCAGGAAGAAAAGAATGCAAAGAATAAAATAGTGACACTCAAACTCTGTAGTAAAACCAGATGGGGTGGAGTGGTGTTCTTATTTGAAAGTTTACTAAAAAACAAAGAAGCTCTTCAAGAAAGTAATAACTGAGGATCTTAAAGTACCCATAAGTGTAAGGAACACTGCCCTTGATGAGGATGTCTTCTGGATTCAGCAGCAGAACTCCCTGAAGATTCTAAAGCCAATTTCTTCAGCAATCACTGCATCTGAGTCAGACAATGCACTTTTGTCAGACATTCCTTACCGAATGGCCCAGATAAAAATCAACTGTTTTTGAGAATCTAAGTGCATCTCCACTTAAAAGTACAGAAGAAAGAAAAGTGAAAGGCAATTAACAGATGGGAAGAATTTTGTTACCAATCAATTCAGGCTGCTGCAGATCTCTTGGATCCAAGATTCAAAGGCAGAAACGTGCTACTGCATTTGACTGGATTACAAAACAAGCAACACACTTAGGACTTGATGTTGGAAAGGTACTTTCAAATGTTGCAGAATACAGAACATCTTCAGATATTTGGTCCAGGAATGCAGTCTGGGACTCTGCCAAGCATATCTCTCCTGCAACATGGTGGCAAGGCCTTTGCACAACACAGCCTCTGACTCTTCTTGATTCTCGCTTGCTTCAGATTTCTCCATCTTCTGCAGCATGTGAAGGAAACTGCTCTATATTTGGAAATACTCGCACCAAATCAAGAAAAACTAACGTGTGAAAGAGTAGAAAAGCTTGTCTCAATCCAGGCAAACCTTCAGCTTTCAGAAGTCCATGGAGATGATAAAAATGAAGGATCAGAAGCAGAAACTGCCGATAGTGATAGCTCAGAAAATGAGACTGATTAGACAAAATTTCATGTAGCAATTTTTTCCCCCATTTTTCTCAGCTCTTTTTCTAAAAATGAGTGCTTTCTGTATCTCCTCGACACTGTGGAGGAGACGAAGTCCTGAATACATAACTTTCTTTGTTTTACTATAATGTTGATGGTTTCTTCTATTTTCAAATTTAATTTTTGCCTGCTTCTCATAAACTGGCAAAAACTAAGAGATGCTAAGGTTCCTTCGAGTTAAGCAGCTTGTAGCTCCATTTGTAACAAATATTAAAAACATTTTAAAGTAAATTCAATTAGTAAATTTGCAATTATTGTCCAACTAAACTATACTTTTAAATTGAATAAATATACCAAACATGATCATTTTAATGAGAAAACCAAGTTATACATAATACATTTTATGTTCTTAAAGTAGCAAAGTAAATTTAGATCTGTAAAGGTGCGAAGAAAATAAATCTATTTAAATTTTTCCCAAAATTTGTTTTTTTCTGGAAAAAAACCCCATTTTATTTCCCATGGCATCAAAATTTCCGGAAATTTTACATCTCTAGCTCCAGACTGCAGAGAAAAAAAAATTCAAGGTTATAGCCCTGTTCCAACTGGACTACCTAATCTCCCTCTCCTGGAATAAGAACCACCTCCTGGGATGGGCAAGCTGAAAAGATACCAAACTCCACAACAGGGGTCAGCAACATTTTTGGGCAGTGCGCCAAAAACACCGGGAACCTCAACTTGTAAGATGTTGGTGTGCCAGGAGCAGACAGCGAGGGAGCTGTGAGGGGTTCAATCCTTGTTGTAGCAACACAGCCCCAGCCCCTTCCCCAGAGTGCATGTGCCAAGCCTTTGCATACCACACACTGACATGCGTGCCAGTGGTTGCCTACCCATTCTACAAGAATATACTTCTCTAATTCCAGGAGCATCATAGCCCCACACTGATAGAGAAACCCCTTACCCGTTTCTTCTTTTCCTCCATCTCTTGTCGGAGCCGCTCCTTCTCCCTAGCTGCCATTAGTTCCTTCTGCTGGCGAAGGATTTTCTCCTTCTCTTGCCGCTCACGTTCCCTTGGAATCAAGAAACATACAAAAAGAACAGTGTACAGAATGTCTCTCACCCATGGTGACTACCACCCAGCTTTTTTCATTAAGGCTCTCATCAGCTGCCCACAATTTCCCATTAGTGGGCCCAGAACTTCTTTCTTTCTACTCAGGGGCCTCCAGACCAGCATTGACCGAACACAAGCAGTCCCTCACTTTTTTACCAGAATGTTTCACTGCCACTCGACTCCTGGGTCATGGCAGAGGGTCATGGTATGTAGAGGAAGGTCATGTTTCACCTCTCTGCCTGGATCCTCTCCTGTTCCTTCTTCTTCTCAAGCTCTCTCTCTGCAGCCAGCTGCCTCTCCCTCTCTTGCTCTGCTTGTCTCTGCTCTGCGATCTTCCTCACTCGTTCTTGCTCCTCCTCCTTCCTTTTCTGCATTAGTTCCTTGTGTCGGCGCTCCTCCTCCTCCTGGTAAGCAAATCAAAGCACTTATCCACACAATACAAGGTAATGGGGATGGGGAGAACCCAGAGGCCAGCTGGCCTGACCCATCTCCTGGGAGTTTATCATTACAGCATTTTCTCTGAAGCCTTTAAAATACGAAACGCTGAAGCTTTCAATATACTTTGTCATCCCTTTCAGCAATTGACAATCACTGCTCAGCCCCCAGCTTGGTGACCTCAAAGAATGATACTGTGCACTGATGGCCTCATGATCAGTGTTTACTGGACCCTGTGTGCAACTGTAGTGGAGATTCTTTGTGCATTAAGTGGCTTCATATTTCCCCCCCACCAGTGCCCAGGGTCAGAAAATTGTAGGGACAGTGTTTTGAAGCTTAAAAAAAAAAAATCACTGGTGTATCACTTATGTTTTCTCATTAAGGATAAGTAAAAGGACTGTTTAAGGACTCAGGGTGAAATGGTTAGAAACTAAGGGAAAAGTACAAACTAACCCATGGGAAGGGAACAGTGGGATGGCACTGAGGAGTCTAGAAAGGAATAGTGAGGATTATGGGGAAAAAGAACCCATTCCTTTGTCCTCCAATAGCCTCATTGTTGTTCATTTTCTCCCTGTTAAATTCTCCAGGCCTCTCCCCAACTACACTAGGTGGTAATGATACTCTACTCAGGGATGCACCAATAGAGATTTTGGGGGCCAATACCGATAGCCAGTTTTTAAGGGGGCATATCAGATGATATCGGTTTGATTTCTGATGCAGCAGGTAAGTCTGCTGTGGTGGAAGGGAAAGGGGGAGGGAAGGGCATGGGAGGGCAGATCAATGGCCCCTGCAGTGAGAGAGTGTGGCAAGGGCAGACACTGTTCAGCCAGGGTGGGATGGAACCGTGACTTGTCTGGGGAGCAGAGGGAGTGCAGCTTGTGCTGCTGTGTGCACCGGGGGGGGGTGCCTCTGGGTCTGCGCAGGGCAGGCTGGAGCCAGGGCTGCACCAGCCTCTTCTTGGCAGGGCTTCGGGGGCAGCGGCAGCACTGGGAAGGGGCTACGGGTGGGGGGGGCTGCAGCCACCCCAAATTTCACCATAGCTTCCCATCCTAGCCCTGCTGCCACCTGCCCAGTGCAGCCCCGGTTCTTCCCGGTGTGTGGGTGAAGGCAGGGCATTGAACAAGGGCTGCACTCCAGGCAGGTGGTGCTGGGAAAGGGTATGGGGTGGGGGGTGGCTACGGCAAAATTTGGGGTGGCTGCAGTTCCCCCCATAGCCCCCTCCCAGCACCACCACTGCCTGCTCTCAGCCCAGCCCTTATCAAGAAGAGCTCAGCGCAGCCCCAGCTCCAGCATGCTCCCACCCAGGGGCACACACCCTCCCGCCCCCAGACAAACTGTGGATCCATCCCACAGCCACCCCACCCTGGTTGAGCAGTGCCTGCCCTACTCCCTCCCTCACTG
>NW_005842622.1:665555-678779 GCF_000455745.1 Alligator sinensis | reverse complement strand
GGGTGTTGTGTTGATCCGCCCCCCCACATGCCCCTCCCCCACAACAGACTTACCAGCTGCAAGCAGCTCTCCAAGCAGCTCTCCAAGCTGCTGGGCTGCGTTCCACACTGCCTGTGTGCTGAGCTGCATGCACGCATGGGCATTTAATCGGCAGCATTGGGCCGATTTCCAATACAGCCAATTTTCTTTATATCGGTATCGATCCAAAAATCAGACCAATGTATCAGTGAACCTCTAACTCTAGTGATGGCCAAGGGACAGAGTAGAGTATACCATTTACTACATGCTACCCTGGCACATCTTTGCCCTTCCTGTACAGCAGGCCCCAGCATAGCTCTCACCAGCTGCAGTGCTTTCAATTTTCGGGCATCCTCATCTTGTTTGCGCCGAGCTTCAGCTTCTTCCATTTTCTTGGCAGCTACTCTCTTCTTTATCTTCTCTTCTGCCAATCTCTCCTCCCGCACCTGAGCAACACAAATGTCCAGACCTTACAGTATTAAATGGGACATTTTCCCCTCTATGTATCATAGTAGTGTGCAGGAAATAAATCTTATTATGAGGCATGGTGGCCTCTCCACAGAGTCCAGAATCTGCCTGTTCCTTAGATCAGGGCTTTCCAACAGACAGACTGTGGGTTGTATGGGCCCACAAGGGGTTAAATTGTGGCCCTGAGGGCTCCTGTAGACACCTTCCTCTATCACTCCAGCTATAATAGCAGCCAGAGGCTCCAGGGGCAGAGCAGTGCAGGGAGTGGACAGCCAGCCTGAGAGAGACAGTGTAGCAGGGGGTGGGAGGGGCATTGTTGGTACAAAATGTAGCAGGGGTTGCGAGCACCCAGGTGTAGTGTAGCAGTAGATAGTAAGTTTCAGTCATGCAGGGTTGCTGAGACTGAAGCTGGGGCTAGGGCAACGGGCCCAAGCCAGTGTGTGGGGGGCTGAGGCAGAAGGGTCCAATCTAATCGGTGTGGGACTGGGGCTAGAACTGACATGTGCAGGGCTAAGACCAGGGCCAGATCCAGCATGCATGGGCTGGGGCTGGTCCACAGGGTCTGATCCAGCATGCATGGGGCGAGGGCTACAGCTAGGGTGGCAGGGTCAGTGGGTCCAATCACCTGTGGGGCTGGCATCACAGGTGCACAGGACTGGGGACCAATCTGGTGTATGTCAAATTTGGCCCACAGACTGGATAGGGCCTGCAGACCCACCCTACACCACACATCCAGTCTGAAGTGCTAAAAGGGTGGGCACCACTGCCTTTTATCATAAATGGTTTGGCAGCAGTAAAACTCTTCCTCTGGGTGTGTATAATACAGCCTATTGGTACAACTATAGGAGACAGTCCAGCGTCCAGCAGCATTTGGGACAGTTCACCTAAGCAGTTCATCAGCACATATGCAGCATATTTCAGAATAGTCATAGCCATTGCCTCACAGTAGGTTTTTATTTGCATGGCAGGAACAAAGCAGACCAAAAGCCAGATAGTCTGATTTCCATCTGGTTTAAATGTTTTTTTAGCAGCAAAGCAACAAGCTATAGATAAGGAGACAAAGAAGGGGGAAGATAGGCCCTGCAGACAATGCTGCCCTCACTTCAATTTTGACAATGCAAGAACCTCAGGCACAAGGTGAAACAGAAGGTGGGATAAGAAAGATGGCCTATTTCTGTCTGTTCTTTAGCATTAACCAGATTGGGAATCGACCTGTAATGAAGCCTAGGGTGCTAAGTGTACCCCATTCTGCCTCATAATGCCAGCCAACAAGGGATTCTATTTGAGGTTAGCAATATCGCCCAAGGGGTTCAAACCATTAGCTCTGAGGTTCCGATTGGACCTTTGATCTACTGAAAACTTTGTACATTGGCTCTCTGAATTTGGGCAGCATCCTTCTGCCCTTTCCTTCCTCTAAGAAAAGACATGACCCATTAGAATGGAGTTATCTCTATTCCTACTGCATGCTCTGCCCATTCCCCTGAGAAACCAGCATTCCCAAGAGACTCTGTAGTCAGGCATGGCCTTACCTTCTCAGTTTTCTCATCAACTTGAGCAAGTTTCTGCTCAATGCGCCGTTTCTTTTCTTCTTCTATCTGCTCAACACGTTCCCGAGCCTGAAGCACCTTGCGAAGACGTTCCTCCCGCTTCCTGTAGGACACAGTTCAGGTTCTAGTTTTTATTACTGTAGTGCCCAAAGACCATGACTTCATTGCTCTGCCTGCTTACAAAACACACGAGGGGCCTCCTCCCAAAAGCTTACAATTTAAGCATAAGATAAGAGATGCCTAACAGATACAAATGGGAAAGTATAGGATTGAGAAAACAATACTGATCAGCATGCTGGAGAGTGATTTTAGCATACCAACAATTTACTCATCGCCAAGTTTTTGCCAAGAAGGAGCTCCTCTCTTGCACAAAGGGCTGCACAACAGAATGCAAAATGATGCTTCTTTGAACATTTCAAAGGGTGATAGACCGAGTATCACAGGTCAAAGACACAAATTGACTTTTCAGTGCTGAAGAAATGGTTGGTAGAGTGAGGATAAACTTACAAAGGGCCTTAAGTAGCTAACATGTGATGCAACTGAGAAGGGATGGTCACTGTAAGAGTATATAAAGAAAGAGGATGAGTTCAAGGTGATGGGTTCAGAGAACAAATGTGGCAGCAGCGCTTGGAACAGATATAAGCTGGGCCCAACTACAAGCATTTAGGCCAGAGAAAAGGATCTTGCAGTAATCAATATGGCAAGAGTTTTAGCAGATTGAATGGAAAGGCTGTACATTCAGTACATTCTGCAGAAAGAATACGCACAACTTACACATAGCCAGACCCAGTTAGAAGCAGTCTGGAGCCAAGTCAGAGAAGAAGAAGCAACTCACAGTTTCATTTCCTCTAGGCGTCTTCTCTTTTCTTCTTCCAGTTTCTGTTTTCTTTGCTGCTCAGCATCCTGCTTTTTCCTCAAACTTTCTAGGCGCTGCCGCTCCTTCTCCTGAGGTAGACAGGATGCTCAGCTTACACCTGCCTGAAGGGGCTCATTTCTGCCCCAGGTTGTTTGGTAACATACCAGGAAACTGCTACTGCAGCCACAGCCTATACACACAGACTGGGAAAGGAACATCTCTGAACAGAGTGCAAGCAGCTCTGTTCCACAGCCACCTTGGGCAGGTATAAATAGATATAATGGAAAAGGACAGGGGCACCAGCTTTAACTCTGCTGCCACCATTTCTTGGAGTGGGAAAGGAGGTTTGGAAGTTGGTTCAGAAACCTAAGCCCAAGATCCAAGCAGTACATTTCTGCAGTGTGTTCAGGCAGGCAAGGCTGTCAGCAGTTTACTTTTCTGCTAAATACACTACACTAGACCTAATATCACTAGCTAGTGTTAGTGTTAAGATACCAGAGAGCACAGAAGGAATTGGGAGAGGAAACCTTTGCTCACATCAAACTCATAGATCCCCCATTGCTCTTACTTTTCATGCAGTTTCTCAATGCTCTGCAACATGGCCTGCGTATCTCCAGCTGAGGCAGCCTGGAAAGGCTCAATCACAGCTCCACAGGACAAGCAGATACGAATTTTGTATCGATTTATCTCAAGCACAACCTACTTAACCCAGGCTAAATGGCAAATATAACAGCCAGACTGCCTCCAGGGCAGGGCATTAATGATACTTCTGCACAGCAGTGATTGCAGTGGCTGGACTGCAGATAGTTAAACTAGATCCAAATTTACCAGGCTCAGATACTGGTAGCAGACTAAGCCAGGTCAACATAAACGTCACTGAAGACTGCATCCCCACCTGGGAAGCAGGGTAAATACTCTAGATACTAAGTAAGATCCTGTAACATTGGAACAGCTGCCAGAGAAAAGAGAAAGAATATGGGTGATTCTACCAGAGCATTCTCATTGTTTTAGGGAGACTATATCCAGGGTGCCTGTATAAATTCCTGGCTTTACCCTGCTCTTCACTAGAAGGGTTGACCTTGTCTACTCAGAAAAACTGTATTGTGCTAAATGTGAACCACCCGACCAAGGTCTGGTCAACATTTATGGAGGTTCTTCTGGACAAACAGCCTGCACTAGGAAGCATGGACTTACACTTGTTGAACTCTGCATCATCTGTGGCTGTGACTAGAATGAAGTTGCAATGTACCCTGTTCCATGCAGTGATAGCAGCAAAGGAACCAGGAGTCCCTTCCTTGCAATGATAACACCCCCACTAGTTAAGGAAAGGCTTGTGCTGTCAATAGGAACACCAGTGAGGTTAAATTGCAGGTTGGATCCTTCACTAATGGGGAGAAGAGAAGCCTATTTTTGAGAGTACAGCAAGACCCACTAACAGGTGCAAGCCTGCAGACTTCTAGCACTGCATTAGCTGTTCCAGTGGTAAATTACTAGAAACAGGCTGCTGAATCTTGGCCATAGTATCCAAATTCCTGCCTTTTTAAAGCACAGTTCTTCTATTTCCCACCCCCCTGTACTCTACTTGGACTTCAGTGAAGTTATTTTCATGGAATCATAGGGTTGGGAAGGCATCACAAGGGTCATCTAGTCCAATCCCCTGCACAAACGCACATTCAGAATGACAACAAATTCTCAGATTCCTACTGTCCTTTCAAAAGGTTGATTTCTCTTCTCCCACTGATTCAAAAAACATGGAAGTTTGCATTCATGTCAGTGGATGGATGACAGAGGGCTCAGTGCCTGTTAGTAATGTGAGAAGCGAATCTACTATAAGTTCTGGTCCACTAGATTAACGTAGTCATTACTTACAACAAAACTGCCCTGTGTAAACAGAATATAAGGAAACCAATAGTTACTCCTTTTGGAAATGACCATATAATCCTAGAACCAGACCTCTTGGCTCAAACTCCTATCACTCCAGCAAACTGCTGCGGGCAAGTGTAGGGGTCTGGAAGAGTGAGACTCTACATGAGGGCAAGTGTGTTCCTGCACAGAGCACCTTCCAGAATCAAGGTCTTAATCCCACCCTTGTCAACTCCTAATCACAACAATCAGGTTGCACTGATTCTGACCACCAATAGCTCCCAGGCTCTGAATTACTGATCCCACACTGACTCAACCATCAGGCCCTGTGTCTTCTGACAAAAAGGGTATTCAATGACCTTCAGATTTTATGACAAAACTGGAAGAAGTGTTTGAGCTCAACAGAGAACTGCTGCTTCTGTGCATGGAAAAGCTTTAAGATGTACAGGGTATCCTAAAAACACCTGTAAACTTGATCTACATTATTCATACCAGTGTTAAGAAATCCACACAGCCTCTGTCTTCCTGTCAAATCTAGTTCCTCCTGCAATGACTGACACTCAGGATAGAATGCTACCACCCAGGCACAGCCCCACAGAAACCTGGACTCCACTCTTGCTAAATGACCGATTTAAGGATGTTTTAATTACTTAGAGCCATCTTTTTTCCCCCAATTTTCTCCTTACTCTATTACCATTACCCAGGAAGCTTATGCTTCAAAGCTCTGTCATTAGCATTTTTAAACTCAGAAACCCTCGCAGCCCAACAGCTAGACTGGCTCTTCCCAACCCTTCCATCCAACAGACATAGACAGAGGACTTCTCTCCTTACCTTGGGATCAGTTCGGAGTGGAGTGTTGTGTTTAATGAAAGATTTCACAACATTATTTCGCCCCACAGAGCTTGGCGTCATGAGCAGCTGGTTCTTTTGCACAGTGTGCAAAAAGGTCTTGAAAGGACGCACAACCTGTGAATAGAGTGTGGCGAATCAGTCAGTACCTGACAGAACAGGGAAGAGAACACGTGCTGGGGATGAGACATTGCTTTACCTTGCTGGCTGGGCAGGGAGGAGATGGAGTCTTTTTTCTTGGAGGGGAGAGCCCACCTTCTTCTGCCTGCTGCCCATCATACAGCTGATCCACAGCTTTCTTATAACTTGGTTTTCTCCTGCAAAAGTTAATTCAGTCCCCATTATTCAGTCACACTATACTGGCACTCCCTTCTCCTGATCTTAGGAGCGTGCACAATCCATCTCACTCACCCATATGCTACTATCCCATTCCCCAGAGTCTTCAGTGTAGAAGCTAACACAAACTAACAATCTGCCAAATCCTCAAAGAACAAGGTCAACCAAGGAGATAGTGAAAACTACTTCTTGGACAGATCACCCATCTTGAAAGCTTTCCTTCCTCTCTCATGTCCTTGTGTGACAAGGTATTTAGCAGAATTCACAGGACTTGCTGGAATTTGACAGTGCTGCACCATAAGCGCTTCTGCTATAGCCTCGAACTTGCAAAGTCTGTGCTTTCAACTGTGTGCCTTAGCACCCGCACAACCCTAGTCCCCATCTTGAAAGCTGGAGCTTCCTCTCCATGCCACATATTGGCGAAAGGTAGAGTCATTGAGAGACAGAAGAAACAACAGACAGAAACCCAAGCAGCTACAAAGTGAGATACTGACAAAAATGCACAGCCTCAAACTATTCTGTCTCATGGATTTTAAAGACATTTTATTTTGTGGCTTTTCATATTGTGGCTTGTTTAATTATCTGGTTGACAAGTTCTCATAATACAATGCTACAAAGCGCAGAGAAAAAGAGAATTTAATATAGACAGATTGAGGCTTTTAGCTTCCATCAAAACCATAAAATGTTGAACAAAAAAAAACAAAAAAAACAAAAACAAAAAAAAACAAAAAAAACGATCCAGACAGCCAGCCTATTCCCGCTGTTCCCGTGGTACTTCAAGAACATACCTCACACTCTGGGGAGGTTCCAGGGTCTCACCACTCTCATTTGAATTGCACTCTGCAGAGAAATGCCTACAGTTAGTCCAAGGTAAAAAGTTCCCTTTAGCAGAAATCTGAAGGCAGACTATGTTTAGCAGCTCAGCCTACTGAGTAAATAGTAAGTCACAAAAAAGTGTTGCCCAGCAGGTGCCAGGAGCCACACAAAAAAAGAGACTTTCATTCTAAACACAAGAAACAATATCATATAGCATTCAAACAATATGGACACTTCGGTCATATGTTAAGAGACAAAATATCGTAAAACTATGCTGCCAACAGTGCATTAACATAAAATGCTGTAGCCTTTTGCTCACAAACCTGCTAAGATACACTGCCTAAGTCTGTAGGAGGTTTCAGCCCCCACACCTCTGCCCACGAGATACCAGGACCACTCCCCCCCCGCCCAGCTTCTTTAGAGGAAATCACAATTCCCAAAAGCTTCCTGAACGGAGAAAACCGTGCCATAATGCCAGAAAACAAATGATAAAAAGAAAAAACTAAAAATCCCGCACCAAATCAAATGACTGCTGGTCGCAACCTTGCTGGAGATCCGATTGGTCTCTTGAACTCACCAGTAGGATGTGAAAGCAATTAAAATAACCCTCAGTTAGACTTCCCACCAAGTCCATGACAGACTCCTTTTCTCCTCAGATAGCAACAGGTCTCTAAAAATTACCTTTGCTACTCTCTTCCTGTTGCTGCTGCTGAGAGGCAAGGTTGCTGATTGCTATTTTTTTGGCATTCCGAGTACGAAGGGACATCCTGGGGCCCCGAGGATCCTGCAGCAGGAAAGACAAGTAGGTCTCAATGAGTGCCACACAAATAAATAAGGACTTTATGCTCATTTCAGAGTATACTGTATCCTTCTCCTAAAGGCAAAGGGCATGGAATGATAGCACCTATGCTTTGAGGACCCCACGGGATGGATGGGCAACCTATGGCTATGGGCATTTCCACTTTTCTCTTTTCCCTCCTCTCCTCAACACAAATTCAATAAATTTAAATAGCCTGCCATTAAGGAAAGTCTGCAGTATGCTTGCCCAACTTGGGATGGCTATGTGGAATGATAAAATCCATGCTTTTGGATTCCCAGGGCCTAGGGAGGCATGACAAAGGGCCACCATCAAAAGTGAGGACAAGCTGGTTGTTAGAAACAGCTTTTATGAGAGCAAGGGAACTCATGGATGAAAAAGTGCCAACAAAATTTTAAAAGGTGCACTAGAATTCTGGCTGCAGTTACTGGGTGGGGGGGAAGGCAGGAAGAGAGAGAAACAATGAAGTGTGGGATACTTGGATGACTGAGCAGACTCATGTCACAGAAAACCTGGTGACCACAAGTAACACTATATCAGTGCACTATCAATTGGTTCAAAAGAGCATTTGATTTTCCAAGTACGTTTCTGAACCATTCTGGATGGCTTTAAACTGGATTAACAGGCTTGCATGTCTATCCAGTTCAGATTTAAAATGCATTTAAATCAAGTTAAATGTTACAGGTGTCCAAAGCTGTTAGCACACTAGCAGATATTAACAACAAACCCTTGTGTTCCATGGTATGTTGAGCTGGCTTAACACACAGACAATCTGATGATAAAGATGATCAAGGACAGATGACTGCTGGTTGCAACCTGGCTGGTAATAGATCAGATATTGGTCTTTTCTCTTAGCAATGGCAAATGGGTACACAATCACTAAGAGGGCATTCGCTATTTCAGACAACTAATTCCACGCTAGGAGGTCATAAAGAACATGGAAGGGACCTGTTCTTGTTAGCATGACCTTTACTTCCACAAGATTGCCATTGTGCTGCTTCCTAAATTAGTGCAGTTTACTCAGGCCTAGTCTATGCTACAGAGTTCTGTTGGCAAAACTGAACAAGCCTAAGCTCAAACCTGTTCTCAAGCAACAGAATCCTCCCCTTGGATGGCAGTTACAACCCTACAACCCTTCTCCCGAGTGCAAGAAAGCTGCTGGATGACAGCAGAAATCAACAGAAGTGCACAGAACAACTGTGGAACATACAAGTGTATGCACCCTGGCAGCTTGGAGGTGGCAGTTACTGCAGACTAGCCTTGGTCCCTATGGTTTTACACATCTACAGCAGGGCTGTCCAACTGGTGGCCCATGAGGGGTTCGTTTGCAGCCCTGGGGCTACCTTGAGTCATTGCTTCCCTCATTGCTCTGGCTGTAGTAGCAGCTGGGGGCTCCAGACTCCCTCTCTATCCTCTGGCTTCTGCTTCCTGAGCCAAGAGACAGGATGGGATGGAGTGGCATGGCACAGCCTGAGCTGTGGGAGCCTGCAGCCACATGGCACAGTCCAGCAGAGAACCCACAGCCAGGGAGCTGAAGGTAGCTGCATGTACAATGCAGTGAAAAGAGAAGCACCCACCCACCCAGGGGCAGGTGGCTTGTGCTGGTGGAGCTTTCAGCCTTTGCTGCTGCAGCCTGCAGGGTGTGCAGCCCCAGCTGCTGAGAAGCTGGACAGCCTTGATCTACAGAAAAGCAGACAGTGGCTTTGGATGACATTAAATCAACCAACATTATTAATACTATGTGCATCATTTCCTTTGAAGGTCATCCATCATCAGGATGGCTGGTAATCTTGGGATGAAGTAGTGATGGAAACCAAGCAAAATTAAGCAAAGGATTTGGAGAGTGTTAAAAACTTTAGTCCTGAGGTTAGAAAGAGGTGGCAGGTTTGTAGAATCAAAGAAATGTAGGGCTGGAAGGGACCTCCAGAGGTTATCTAGTCCAAGTCCCAGCCTGAGGCAGGATCATCTCTACCCAAACCATCCTATATAAATCTACTGTCTAACCTACTAGCAAGGCTCCACTCAATCCTGACAATTTAATCTGCCACAGGTAAAGCAGGGGGACCAGTGACTAAAGCCCTGCGCTACAAAACCACTTGACATCCAAGGAAGAGGGCCACAGCCCCACTACAGAAAAGAAAAAAAAAAAAGCAAAAACCTCCACAGTCCATACCATTCTGATCATGGGTAAAACTCCTTCCTGCCCCCAAATATAGTGATTGGTTTGACCCTGAGCAGAAGGACAAGACCCTCTAGTCAGGGCTCTCTGGGTTTAAGTTCCAGCAGGAGCACTGGCACATCACAGTCAAAATCCTCAGCCTTAACTGCAGCCAACACCTTATACTTCTGGAGACGGCTTAAAAAAAAAACAAACAAAAAACAACCAACCCCCAAAAAACCCCCAACCCCAGGCATGTAACTGCAGGAAGACAAAAAAATTCTTCCTGGCCCCATCTGGGAACCAGCAACACCCAGAAGGATGGAAAATACCCATAACAAGGGGTCTTCCGAACTCAAGGAGGCTGCCAGCAGATTTTGCGGGCAGTTTGTGGGGCTGGCAGCCATTTTCACACGCAGAGTGTAGTGAACCTCCCCCCCACCCCGCCCCAAATTGGCTGAGGGCATGCATGGGCATTTATTGGCAAAATTATCAGCCACTTCAGGCCGATTTCCAATACAGTCATTTTTTTTTTTATATTGGGACTGATCCGATATCAGACCTGTATTGGTGCACCTCTACTTTTAGGCAAGAAGACTCAACAACAGAAAGGGTAAGAGAAGATAGAGGGGAGGAGGGAGAGAAGTTAGAGCCTTCCCTGAACAACCTAAAGAAGTTAAATGGTCCATTAAAATAGAGTTTTTAAGGTCTGCAGCCTGGAGAAGGCACACGGAGGGGAGCATAACATATATACCTGCTGTGAAGTACAACAGACTATTCTTTCTCCTACCGACCTCCAACTCTTTCTTCAATCATGGATTTGAGGTAAACTGACTCTTGGCTAACACAAAATCCATGGCTATCCAAATGATCTGTGAAAATACTCTTCCAGATAGTAAAGGCACAGAATCTATAGGCACATTAGCCCCAACCCATCCTCCCAGAGCATAGCACTGCCTTGAGATTCTAAAGGTACTGAACAGCACTGCACAGAACCATGTGACGACTGAAGAAAGAATAAGCAATTGTGGAACAAGTGCCTCGACAATCTTGGGCTTTTCATCATAAGACTAACTGAAAGGAATGTGAGCTGTAGCGCGAGGTGTTTCAGCATACGTGATGTTTAGTCTTCTCCAACTGCCTTACATACACAAAACTTTTGTTTCTGTTGAAACCAGGTGAGATATTACCAGGTATTTTGGAGCACCTTGGGCAGATCTCTGATGCAAGATAATTACTGTGACTGGTTTTTAAAGCAGTGACATGCCTTCTTTAAGTGCTGCTTTTTTAGTACGCCGATTGATCTTGGCTATCGTGAGTATTTCCGATACTTAACTCTAACTTTATTCAACCCATATTAGGTACCACTCAACAAGGTGGGTGAGAAAAGGGTTTTCATAATTCACCTCCATTCATAATGTTATCCCTTCCCAGATCTTACCTGCTTTGAGGTGCTAGATTCCTGCACAGACCTGGAAGGAAAGAGTAGACACTTAGCATTTAGTAGACACAAGCATTACTAGTTCCTTCAAAGCTATACGCAGGCAAATGCATTTTATATCACCATATCCATTCAAGAAACCCTCCTGCGAGGAAACAAATTGCTTTTCTTTTGCAGCCTCATCTGCACTGTGCCCAATAAAGTCCTTTCTCCTTAGACCATGGACAGGCAATTATTTTGGGCGGAGGGCCACTTACTGCCATCAAAGGCTGCATGACAGGCAGCTCAGGGTAGATTAATATTAATTTTCTAAATTTTTTAGGGACCCCACAGACCGGACAGAATGGCCTGGTGGGCTACATCTGGCCCCTGGGCCGTGTTTTACCCACCCCTGCCTTAAGACTATTCTGAACCTTCCAAACAGCCATTAAATTTAACTACTTTAGAACTCTCTCCTTTCACAAATTCAAGATAAAAATATTTCAGGTAAGAGAACCATGAAGGAGTTCCTTCCCAATAGACTAAGCCTGAGGTGTCAAAAAATGGAACCATGAATTTTGGAATGGGGTGAACAGGGGTGGGGCCCACCACCACAATCCAGGGCACAATGCCCTGCTGGGGGCATGAGTCAGAAGCAGGGGGTGAGTGACAACCATGTCAACCCCCCTGGCTCCCTAACACCACTTGCCCCACCACCATAGCCCAGATATGCAACAAGCCTGGTGGCCCAAATACAGTCTGGGGACTGAATAAGTTTGACAATCCTAGACTACATGCTATAGGTCACATTCTGTCCACCAAAGTCTTCACATGATTTTGACTCCCAATACTTGGACAAGTCCTGCAGTGCAGAAAACTGATCTGATTAGCCCAGATCCAAGACCCAACTTCTCTTTGAGACTTCTGAAGAAGAGATACTCCAGGAATTTTTCTAGCTCCATTTGTACAGTATGGGAACTTAGATGGTAGAACCTACTTTGAGAGTTCCTTATGAAAGAGCATTATTAAAGAAGAATAGGTCTCTTCCAGGGTTTTTATGTCATACTTTAACACTAAGGTAGGCTTACAAGGCACACTACCCACACTCAGAGGCAACCTTTCATGTGAGCATCTCCTGGGCTTTGCTAGAGGAGCAGGCTCTTAACTACTTCTATAGTTCTTTTGGTTCTCTTGCAAGCAACACAGACTTTAATTGAATGTTGTTCCTCATGGTACAGTGCATATTTCAAGCCTACTTGAAGTGAAGGGAGACCTCTCGTCCCCAACTTCCTATACTGGTTTGAAATTCTGGGCGTGGCCAAAGGCAGCAAAAAAACCTCAAAAGCTGTAATGAAATGCTCAGAAACCTATTGTGCTAAAATCTTGTTTCAGTCCAGATTAAAATCAGTATTAAAAAGGTATTTAACTGTTGAATAGAGATGGGGAGACTAATTCTGTGGTTTCTCCAGCAAGTAAATAATGATGGAACCATTCTCGAAAATGAGTTATGCTTTCACTCCATGCAGGACTGCAGAAATTTCTGCACACCTCCCACCTGTCCAAAAAGGTTCTAGAGCCACACGGAGGCAATATTAAACATCATGAGGAATTCACAAGGCTTCATGCTTGAAACTGAAGAGTAACTGGGAATAAGACCTCCAATACAGACTCACATTTTCTTACCTTTGGATGAGAAAAATCTCTCTACATTAACCTCATTATCCACTTTCCCCATTCAAGTATTTTACTGCTTATAAAACTGTTGCTAGTTTTGGAGCAATGTTGACTTAACAGTGGTTAGTTGGAATCTCTACTAAGTTTCTCCACATGCTCACTGCCAATTTAGACTTTTTGGGTAACTCCAGCTGAATACACTTCTCTCATAGTAACATTTAGCAAGTGAAACAGTAACCCTTAAAGGAACTTTCATAAAGTAGTCTCACCCATTTTTGATTGTTTTTTCTTCACCTACAAGGGTCACTATGGAGCTGTAACCTGAAGGAAGAGAAAAAGCAAAAAACAAAGCTTAAGTGAAAAATCTCATCTGGCAAATGAAGCTCAGAACCCGGGATCTCC
>NW_005842622.1:661695-665545 GCF_000455745.1 Alligator sinensis | reverse complement strand
TCCCTACCCCACATTCATGGCATTGCTGCAGGATTTAGTTAAGTTTGCTACTACTTATTACATAATAGAAATACATAGTACATAAAGAGCTCTTCAAAGAACTTGACTCCCCTTACTTCAAGAAAGAATAAGTTCTCCATATCACTGAGAAGTCCCCAGCTCCTTAACTAGACAACCCAATTTACACGAGAGAGAGAGAGACAGAGACACACACACACACACACACACACACACACACACACACACACACACACACCTGGGAAAAGACCACAGTAAAAGGCCACTCAGTTCCTCTCTTCTAACTTGGGGTGCATTTTTGTCACACTTTTTAAGGACATTGGGGGCCAGTCAATTCTTTCTACCAGTTATTTATCCAAATCAAATATCTCTAGTACACTTTGCTTTCCAGAACGGTAAAAGCAGACATAACTGACTTTATATTAGCTCAGAAAAATAGCATCCCATGTACTTGCAACAAGATAGTTACATTCCCACTTATTTTGCAAGGCCATGTCCTACCTGAAATGAATTTAAAATAATTTCAGATAAGTGTAAACCATTAATCCCTAACAAAGGACTCAAACTTTATGTACTCAAAGAAGTTGAACTACCGTTACATAAAACTGTCAGCAAAGTATTCCAAAGAGCAGCAATAGCCACTATCCAAACTGACTTAACAAAACTTTTTCAACAGTGCTTCTTCAAACTCCACTGCAGAGAACACTGCCAGGATTGGGTAGTTCACTTTTGCTTAGGAAGTGTTTTGGGCAATGTCACAGGACAGCTTTACATAAAATTCACTAGTACAGAGCAGGGGCTGGCAACTTGCCACCCCAGGCTGGGGCCCCTCCCCAAAGCTCATGTTCTTGCACTTCTCTCATTGCAGGTAACCAACCCCTCTTCAGCAAGTGAAAGGAGACAGTGCAACAGGGAGGACTGTAGAGGGGATGGGTAACATGGCACACCCGCATGCTGCTCCCTTCCCAGGCCAAGTTAGACCTTTCCAGGCTGGATTCAAAACCCTGTGGGTTAGTTCTGGTCCAGGGACCAGAGGTTGCCAACCCCTGGTGGGGAGATTCTCAGTCTCTAGCACAGTTCTCAAACAGCTCAACTGCTGTGCAACTGCATATTAAACTATGTGCAAATGCTTCCAATCTGTGTTTTTTCATAGGTAACTCTTCAAGAACTGCTTGTCTGTATGTTAAAAATAAATAAACAAATAGAAATACCTTGGTTAAAATGCTATGTATCAACACAACTGGAAGGCTGTTAGTGTAATAGCTTTCCTCCTTTGTAACTGGACTGAGTTCCCTCTGTTTAGATTACAAAGACTTTCCCCACAGCATTTACATTTCAGAAGCTATCTTACTAGGACACCGGTTCTTTCTTTACTTTTTGGATTTCATACATGCCTGGCACAGTGGGGAAATGCTGCTTTTTGGTTGTTTTGCGCTAAGACAATGTTGTTTCCTTCCTATCACCACAGCAATGGGATATTTAAACCTAGTTTTCCTTCCCCCTCTAGAGATAGAAACCTGTTGCCACTGCAAGTTAAAATAAAGAAACTCCTTACCACTTTTAATTAGGTTTTGAAAATTCTGACCCTGGCTCTCCTTTTGAAAATAGGGAGGCTCTAGAATCAGTAGTCCACAGCACCCTTTACATGGCTGCTAAGAGGAATCAGCTTCACTGACTTCCTGTGTGACGTTATATGGGCAACAGAAAGAAATATTTAACTGCAGTAGGCCATGTGGGCAGAGCACAAAGCAAAGTGGTTTGGTAAACCTTAGAAACTTACAGTTCACATTGTTGGAGACTTGAGATGACTTCCGAATTTTCTTCTTAGAAGAATTTCTGACAGATTTCCGGATCATACTTTCCCTTTTGCTGGCTAACGAGTACTTCTCTGCCAATGATGTTCTGCGGGTGAGGGAAGTCTTACCCATCAGACTACGGCGCACAGAGCATCGGCTTGATCGGGAGCCCGTAGGGGTCCCTGCATTGTCTTTTAAATCCTGGGAAAGCTCCTTTCCAGGAGTCTGTTTATCCTGTGGTCCCAGAGCACAGCCATCAACCTCCTTAGGCTCCTCATTTATGGTGGCTTTGGTAGTGAGTATATTTGCTATTTTCAGCTTAGATGCACCCCGGCTTCCTCTTGCCCCATTTGCTTCTGGGGTCTGAGAGACCACAAGCACAGAGGCTTCAAGTACTGACTGGTTTTCTACCATTCCATTTTTTGGGGGAGACTCATCATTTGAGCTCAGGCAGATGATTCTGGAGACCTCATCTGCTGTCTCTGGCACATTCCCCTGTAGATGTAACTCAGCACTACTGCGATCGTTGACACTGATCTCTACAAAGGGGAATCTCTCCTCTATTTCCTTGAGAGCTGATTTCTCAGGAAATGCCTCAGAGCATTTAGCAGGTGCTGTAGCCTCAGATCTTGTCACTTGTTCATGTAGGGAGGCCTCTTCCACTGCAGCACAGATTTTTCCCAGGTCGTCTTTGTTTTGGAGTCTTTGGGAATATCGCTTAGAAGATCGTGGCTTAATACTACTATTTCTCCTCCTAGACAACCTAGTGATAGAAATAGTGCATCAGACTGAAGCCTAATTCAGAAAACCTACAGACCAGATTCATATCTATAACCTACAGGTAGATTGTATAACACAAAACATATTCATTGATATTTGTAGGTTAGAGAGAGTGTTGTCTGATCAACAAGGTGAAAGAAGTTTTCAGTGGATTATTTTTTCTTTAAGCCGATATCTGTATAAACTGGCAATCTGATTCTGAAAAGCCCATATGTTGGTAATAGTGGGTGCAGCTACACAAATAATTAACTCAGAGCAATAAACTCTGGCACAGTTCACCTCAGAGAAAACTACTCCCGAGTACAGCGTTTAGACACGTGCCTGGGACCACAGCATTTTGAGCCAGGGAGGAGCACCTCCATGCTGGAGGGGGTCCGGGTGGTCAGCCCCAGGCTTGAGGGTGGCGGCATTGAGCAGCTAACCCTGCACTGTAGCACCATTGTGCCCAGCCAGCCCATCACAGTCTACACATGCATTGCAGCTCATCTAACCACTCTGCTGTAGGACAGTACTGTCCTGGACAGTATTATTCTATGGCAGAGCTTGTTAATTTACTGCACCCTAATACTGGTGCATGTGCAGACTGTGATGCTTTATTATGGAGCTAATTAGTCAACTCCACAGGAAAGTGCATGTGTAGATGCACCCCCCATAAGTGGCCAAAAGCATTTTAGAAGACAAAGGGGAAAGGACACAGAATAGGAAGAAACAGAAGTGGGAGGGATGGGGTGATGTACAAGGATCATTTTTAGTTGAGGCAGATAAGTTATCTGCCTCAACTAACAATTATCAAGGCTCACATTAATTATCAAGGCTCACATTTGCGAGAGGCCAGCAGGACAAATTATGCTGAGGGGAAACCAGCACGGGTTCGTGGCAGGCAGATCGTGCCTGACCAATCTAGTCTCTTTTTATGAACAGGTTACGAAACGCCTGGACACAGGAGGAGGGGTGGATGTCGTATACTTAGACTTCAGGAAGGCCTTCGATACGGTATCCCACACCATACTGGTGAACAAGTTAAGAGGCTGTGACTTGGATGACTACACAGTCTGGTGGGTGGCGAATTGGCTGGAGGGTCGCACCCAGAGAGTCGTGGTGGATGGGTCGGTTTCGACCTGGAAGGGTATGGGCAGTGGGGTCCCGCAGGGCTCGGTCCTTGGACCAATACTCTTTAATGTCTTCATCAGTGACTTGGACAAGGGAGTGAAATGTACTCTGTCCAAGTTTGCAGATGACACAAAGCTATGGGGAGA
>NW_005842622.1:655464-661030 GCF_000455745.1 Alligator sinensis | reverse complement strand
CTTTCCTGCCTATGCAGGGGGTCGGACTCGATGATCTATTGAGGTCCCTTCCAACCCTAACATCTATGAATCTATGAACTTAGGTAAGGCAGTTGTTGTAGGCTTCACATTCTTCACACACAGAAGCAATCCTAAGAATGAGGAGAGTTGTATACCATGGGGGAGGAGGAGGGAAAAAAAAGCAATACTGGGATGAAACTGAGTGATATAAATGTCAAGTATTTACATCACAGATTTTTATCTGTGGCTTTTATGCAGCTAGACAAGAGTCAAATTTAAACCAAACCTTCAGGAAACATTCCAATATTTGTAAAATGTTGTCTGTCAAATTAGAGGAATGAACCCCAGTGACAGATCCAGGGAAATTATGGTTAAGTATGTGAGCAGCCGAAGCAAGATCCTGTCTGCACAAGAGATTTCAATAATTAAGGCAAGTTGCTTTCCACAGATCGTGGTGCTTTTTACAAGTTAAGGAACCACAGCATGTTAGATTTCCCCTGTATAAACTGCTGCAGCCCTCTGCATATGGTGCTGTGATATGTGACAAGTGGTGTACATGTGAGATTGAAGCTTCCAAATCACAGAATCCAAATCTCAGGACCTTTGCTGGGAGAGAAACAGGATAGTACACAAGCAGTCGAGGAAATTATTGGAGTGTGTTTGCAATAAACTTTCTGTTACAGCTAATAGAGAGGCAACAAGGGAGGAAGCTCGTCTCAGCTTGCTGCTCACAAACAGGGAAGAATTGGTTGAGAACGTGAAGGTGGAAGAAAAGTTGGGTGACACTGACCATGAAATCAGAGTTCAAGATCCTAAGGAGAGCAGCAGAAGACAACACTAGACTTAAAAAAAAAAAAAAAAAGGAGACTTTAGCAAACTCAGTGAACTGAAGGGCAGGATCCCTTCAGAGATCATATTAAGGGCACAGGAGCAACCTATCCCAAAATAACAAAGGAATGGGAAGTGCAATAGGAGACCTGGTTACCAATGTCTTCAGTAAGTTGAAACTCAAAGAGGAATCCCACAAAAAAAGGGAAATTTGGTCATATTACTAGGGAAAAGCATAAGAATATTACATGGGCATGCAGGGAGAAGATTAGAAAGGCCATAGCAATTTGAGATGCAACCGGCAAGGGACATGAGACAATAGAGAGATTCTACAAGCATGTCAAGAGTAAGAGGAGGACCACAGAAACCATAGGCCCCTTACTGAATGCAGAAGGCAATCTAGTTACAGATGATGCAGAGAAAGCTTAAGTATTTCCATTTTTTCACTTCAGTCTTCACAAGTAGGGGCAGCTACCAGATGATGAATGCAGTTGGCAGCAAAGATAAGGAAGGAGTCAAACAGCCTAGCATCATGGCCGAGCAGGTTAGGGATTACCGAGAGAAGTTAGATGCTTTTCAATTGACAGGGCTGGATGGGTTTCTTAAGGAATTGGGTGAAGTAATTTCAAAGCTACTGGCTATCCACTTTGAGAACCTGTGGGGCTGGGATGATTGGAAAACGGCAAATATAATGCCCATTTTTTAGAAAAAAGAAGGAGGATCCAGGGAATAACTAGTATTAGATCAGCCTGACCTTAGTACCTGGAAAAATTATGGAGCAGGTCCTCAAGGAATCTATTGTGAAGCACTTCAGGAGAACAAGGTGATCAGAAACAGCCAGCCTTGATTCAAACAGACCATGTCTTGCCTGACCAACCCGATTTTCTTCTTTGATAAAGTGCTGTGGATAGTGGGGAAAGCGGTGGATGTGTTATGCCTCGGATTTTAGCAAAGCTCTTGACAGTCTCCCACAATGTACTCGTTAACAAGCTAAAGAAATACGGACTAGATCAAGTCCTGTCAGAGGATCCAACCAGTTTTGTATCCATCAAGCTCAGTAAGCAGTCCTTAATGGCTCAACATCCAATTATGAAGCAACAACAAGAGTGGCTCCCCAGGGGGTCTGCCCTACATCCAATATTGTTCAATATCTTTGTTGTGATTCAGACAATGGGATCAAGTACACACTTCGCAAATTTGCAGTGTCATCAAGCTGGGTGGAGTTGCAGATGTTGTAATGGGTAGAGGTAGGATCCAGAATGACCTGGATAGAGGGAGAGAATGGTCTGCAATCAATCAGATGAGATTAAACAAGACAAGTGTAAAGTCCTGCACTTAGGACAAAATAATTTCACACACAAATGTAGATTATGGAATGACTGGCCAGGCTGCAGTAATGCAGAGAAGGATCTGGGGGTTACAGTGCGTGTGGCCATACAGAGCATGTGGCCAAGTGAAATATAAGCCAATGGCATGCTCTCGTTGTAAAAAGGCCAATAGTATACAGGGTTGTATTAACAGGAGCACCACCTGTAAATCAAGGGAAATAATTATTCTACTGTATTCAGTACTGGTGAGGCTTAAACTGGAGTACTGGGTCCAGTTTTGGGTCACACACTTCAAGGATATGAGCTGTTTGTAAAGAGTCCAAAAAGAGTAACAAAAATTATTAGAGGCCTGATTTATGAGAAAAGGCTGAAAGAACTAGGGTTTTTTAGCCTGGAGAAGAGAAGACCAAGAGGAGATTTGATAACAGTTTTCAAGTACTTGAAAGGCAACTATAATGAAGACGAAGACAGTCTTTTCTCTGTGGCCACAGGGGACAGGGCTAAGAGCAATGGACTTGAGCCACATCAGAGGAAATTTAGGTTGGAGATCAGAAGGAGCTTTCTGACTATGAGGGTTGTCAAGCATTGGAACTGGCTATGTAGAGAAACTGGCAAAAATCCTCCCCTGGAAATTTTCAAGAGCAGGTTGACAGATATTTGGCTGGCATGGTCTAGTCAAGGATGATTCTGCCTTGAGCAGAAGGCTGAACTAGATGACCGTATCAGGTCCCTTCCACCCCTATTTTCCTATGACCCTGTGGACTTCTAGTACCGTTAGTTTCAGCACACTATAAGCCTGCATCCAAAATGGTTCCTTTACAGTAAAATGGTGTATAGAGAGAGCAGCTTTTAAAAGTGAGTCTTTAGCATTTACTAGGCTGATACGCAGCACTAGGATTGATAAGGTCACCTGACAGAGGCAGAAACATGGGAAAGGTCCTACACTTTCAGGAGTGGGGGACTCTATTCTTCAATTCCATAGCTGGAAAGGGCACACTTTTGCCAAAGATCTCTCTCTCCTGCCTAAACCAGTGATTCTCAACCAAGGTGCCATGAGATTCTTGCAAGGGTGTGACAATGCCTGGCCCCCATGCCAGGAGGTAAGTGATCACTCCTCCTTTTTCCCTGAACCAGGCACTGCAGCATTCCACAGGCAAGCAGTGTCCACAGCTGCTTCTGTGCTATCCTGTGCTCCCAGCAGTTTGTTGTAGTGCACGCGCAAGTGAATGGGAAGCCATGGAGCTGCAGGGCTGCACTTTTTGGTCTGGTCTGTCCCCCAGCATCCCCCACTCCTCTCATACTCCCAAAGCAGGTGGGAGAGGCTATGGGTGCATGTGGCTCTGGCTGTTTGTATTCAAGCTCCTGGAGAAGCAGCACTTGCCCTCTCAGATACAGAGCAGGCACTGGGAGGGGGCAAATGATGGAAAAAACAGGGCACAGAGGGTAAGGGGCTGCCTCCTCATGCTCACCTGGCACGAGCTAAAATCTAGCTCAGTGGTTTGCAGCCAGGGTGCCTTGAGGCTAAAAAGCTTGAGAACCACTAGCCTACACACACATGGAGAGAGACAAAGAGATTCTAAAAGAGCAGCAGTAGCTGCTTAATTCCTTCACCTGTCACCTAAAATAACATTTCTTCTATGCAGTATGTGCTTAAACAGCAAAATGTATAGATCATATTAAAGTAGAAAACAAGTTTTCTACTTAAGGCCTGAAAAGCAACAACTTTTTAAATGCAAAAACTGGGATAAGATCCCAATCAAAAATAGTTTTAACATCTTCAAATATAAGGTACTCCAGGGACTTTCCTACCTCTTCCTGGTTGGATCTTCATTCTCATCCTGAACAAGAGAAATATGCTTCTTCCTGCGACGATTTTTCTGTGATGGAGTTTTTGGCATCAACTCTGGCTCATCATTACAGTCACTGCTTAACAGATGAAAAAGCAAAAATAGTAACATTACCTGGGCACTTTATTTGCTTTTTATGCCAGCCTGTCTCTGAAAGGCAGCTCTCCAACTAATGAGAAGATAAACACAATGTCATGGGAGACCACAAGGCTCACCTCTGCTAGGGCTGCAGAGATGGTAAGGAAACTGAGGTGCCAGTAGTCCCACACAAAGCATGTGCATGATGGTCTTATTAAGTTGGGGCCTTAAATTTCAGAGGATAAACAAAAACCTCCTGTACTACATCAGGACTAGTCAGAATACAGTTCTCAAGTCACCAAGAAGCTTTACACTTCTCACCTAGAGCGCTTTAGAGAAAATGTCTTTTTTTCCTGCATGCACCGAGTCCTGCAGTTATGAATAATAAATATACATGCTAGCTATGTCTATCAGTTGTGGTAAAATAACGATAGGTTTTCTCTTTTGAAATGAAGGGCTTTTGACACATCCTTGAGCTGTGTGCATCCTGTGCTTAAAGCCGGCTGTTCACCTGGCACCAGAAAGCATGACTGGATCAGAGGGTCAAATCTCAGTCTGACTGACCTACCCTTGGCATGTCTGTTATCAACCCCTGCCCCTCGCTTCCACCTGTCATTGCAAGTTGCCCCAGGAACTCTGATGAAAGCCCCGACTAGCAACAGGCCAGGGGATAATACCTTGCTCTTTGCCTTTGAGGCATTAATGGCTGACTTGCTCCGTGCTCAGTACAGACACATGTATGATTAGTACTGTTATTATAGGAAATACCTGCACTTTCCCAGTTACTTCCTCCCAGGGATGTCACTATACTTGGCAAGCATTTGCAAATGCATCCTCAGACCACTGAAAAAGTGAACAGTAATGCGCTGGGGTGGGGGTTGCTGCACTTTGTATTCTTTTGTTGCTTCAAGATATTGCTCCTGAGCCTTTTTTGCAAGACCACAAGCGAGTGAGCAAGCCAGGTGTGGCAGGGTCAAGCTCTTCAGGGCAGATCCTGCCTTGAGCAACCCTGGCTGATGCACAAGAGGATCAGAGGCGCAGCCCCACACGGAAACAATTAGCACCCCCTTGTTGCTGGGGGAGTCCTTGGGGCAGCTGAAGCCATAGCAGGGACAGAAGAACAGGGCAGGCATGATAACAACAAGCACTGGGCTGGGGAAGGGGGCACAGCAGAGCAGAGGGCATGGGCCCTTCAACTTGCTGATGTAGCTGAGGGGCCCCACCAAGCCCCACAACCTCCTGCTCACCCCTCCTGGGCAGAAAGGAGGGGCCGGAAGGACCCCGGGGCATTGCCGCCTTCCTGCCCTCACCCAATTCCCGTATCTGTGGCCCGGCTGGAACCATCCCTTCACGCGCCCTACCCGGGACCCCTCACGTGTGTCCTGAGAAACCAGCTCTTCCGTCCTCAGCGGCCTCCCGCTGCCCTGGGGGGCTCGGTCCACGCTCCCCCTACAGAAAGGAGGCAGAGGACCCCGAGGGCCGGAA
>NW_005842622.1:644168-655371 GCF_000455745.1 Alligator sinensis | reverse complement strand
GTCTGCACGAGGTGCGCCGTGCCCGCCATGGCCGCGCCGCCTGCAATGGCCCGAGCCGCCAACGGTCAGAGCGCGCCCGCCGCGGCCTCGAACGCAGCCCCCCCGCTTCCAGCCCCGCCGGCGCCCGCCTAAATTTTTTGAATCGAGCTCATCCCCCCGCCGCGCTCATTGGGCCAGGGCGCGCTTACATCACAAAGGAAAGGGGTGGGGAGCGAGGGAAGGGAAAAAAAGGCAGTGCCGAGCTACACGACAGGCCCTGCTAGCCAGCGGACTCTATTATACCCTGGAGGACTGAGTCTGGGAGGAGCTTCCGCAGGGCAGGTAGGAGGAGAAGGAGGAGGGACCAAACCAAGGCCAGGAGAGAGCTGATAGGCGGGGCAGCTAGACAGAGCCGCGCCGCCTCCGTAGCCTGTAGCTAAACGGGCCGCGCTTGATGGACAAGAGCGCTAGCCAAGGGCGGGCCGCTCCTTTACAGCGTTCCCTGATTGGCGCAAGGTCGGATGACCTCGGGGAAGGAAGCCAGCCATTGGCTCTTGCTTTTTGCACTAGGTATCGCTGTGGGTATGGCAGGCGGTTCCGGTTAGGAGGGTGCCTGTCTAGCTGCTGTCTATGGTCGTCACGGGCACTCCACCAAGGGTGGGGCGTGGGAGGGAGCTTCTGTGTGGCGGGGGCGAGGCCCAGCTGCCCCTGCGTGTTCTCTGGCCGGGGGCGTCCCTCACCTGCGGCGGGGGGGGGATAGGACGCCTGGGTTCCCTGGCTGCCCTGTCTCCCCGCAGGGCTGGGGAAGCCTAGGGAGGAGGGGCTTCTGGGTCCCAGCACCCCTGGGTGTGGGAAGGAGCTGGCAGCGGGGCTCCTGCTGCTGGAGCAGGGCAATGGGTGCTGATGGGGGAGCTAGACTGGTTGGGTCTGGTGCCTGCTCCTGCTGCCTATGGGATGCCTTCCCTGTGCCTCTCATCCCCTCTCTAGCTTGGGGATAGCCTTCTGTTTCCCAAAGGGATGGTGGGGGTGTAGCTGTCTGCCCCAGGGCTCAATGGTACCCTACGAAAGGCGCCTTGCCTAACGATCGGCTCTTTCCTCCTCGCCCGCCCGTTGTAGGCAGAGCCATGGTGGAGACGGTGGGTCCCACCAACCTGCTGGACTTCTGCAGCCAGAAGCTGTCGGAGTTCCTGGGCAATGCCGAGCACAAGCATTTGGCGTGGCTGCGGGAAATCGAGGAGGAGGCGGTGAAGATGTTTGATAGGTTGGTCCACCTGACTGGCAGGAGAGGGCGACTCATCTCCGTGATCTATTTGAAGCCTTCCCCCTTCTGGCAGCTGGCAAGCTGCGATTCCAAGGACTGGAGTTTCCCATAAAAATTGCTCATTTCTTGAGTTAGTTTGGGGTCTCAGATTCTAGATCTGAAGTGCCTGGCAATGCTGCCTTAGTTGGTACCATAGCATTTCCTTTACCTCCTTAGTGGCTCTTTTTGTCTGTATTTTGGGCAGCTTGCTTCAGTCTAGCGTGGGCCAGAATGTCTCTGCGTTGCTGCTGTCTTGGCACAGGCCCTATTTTATCGTGCCATAAGCTCTCCATACAGGGCCAGATTAACCCTTTAGTGGGCCCTAGGCAAACAAACTCGTGGGCCCCCAGCTGAGATGAAATTTTTATGTTACTTTTTTTAACTCCATAAGTATAATATGTAAAATAAGCACAACTGGGCCCTTTCTTCACTTAAGACCCTAGGCATGTGCCTAAGTTGCCACTGCGTTAATTTGGCTCTTCCATTCAAGGCAAATAGAACGATTGTCAGGCAGCGGATGAAATGTTCTGTTTTCTGCCTTTTATTTGTGCAACAGCAACTTCAGTGCTGAGCCTGGACTGATGCCCAAAACACCATCGCAGAAGAAACGGAGAAGGAAGAAAAGCTCCTTTTCTCTGAGGGAGGAGAACAAAGAATTGTCCAGAAAAAGGTAAGTGGTTCCCCTGTCAATTTAGATATGCCATATGGCAAATAACTTTAAAAAACCAAACAAAGGAGGGGGGAAAAGTTAATTGCCAGGTAGAAAAAAAAAAGCCCAAATCAACAAATACAATATACATACATTCAAATTTCAAATCATTAGTCTGCTTAGTGCAGGCAGGGGTGGGCAAAATGCAGCCTGCAGGCTGGATGTGGCCCGCCAGGCCGTTCTATTCGGCCCACGGGGTCCCTGAAAAATTTAGAAAATTAATATTTGCCCCTAGCTGCCTGTCATGTGACCCTTGCTGGCTTGCCAAAACTCAGTAAGCAGCCCTCCGCCCAAAATAATTGCCTGCCCCTGGCTTAGTGGGACGTGGCCAGGCCAAAATTGGTTCAAAATCTGTTTTGTAAAAGTTCGTTTTTGACAAAATGTAAAGCTAGTAACTCTTTCCATAGCTATTTAAAGTTTTGTTGTTTTTGTTTTGTTTTTAAATTATCAACGTTTACAAACAAAACCTCTAGTGCATGAAAACCTGGAAGTGATTATTAATAGCTTCCATAAGTTAAAATGAAGCTGATTTTTTTTTTTTTTTTTACTCTTTGTCTTAACTGAGAGATGCATAAAGCCTTCATAGAACACACACAGCAAAATTTGAAACTGGATTTTTAATTTAAATGCTTTTTCGGCTTGTTTTTTATAAATATGTTCAATAGACTCTAACTGAATTTAAGGAAAGCATCTTGTGTGTGCTATTCTTAGCATGCAAAATAGCTTTTCCCCATACTTTTCTCATCTTATTAAGAACTAACTTTTTTTTCTCTCCTAATTATTGTTAAACAAAGGATACACTGTTATATTTCATCGTGTACAAGTTGAGTTTTAAAGCCCAGTTTTGACCTTTGAAAATGCAACCTTGATTTATACATTGTACCACCTTCCCTTGCGAGTGGCATGGCCCAGGCAGTGCCTCTTGCAGGGGATGGGGCTGCACCAGCCAAGCGTTAAACCCAGTTGCAGGGAACAGGGGTAGGGCTGGGCTTGGGGCTCAGCTGGCACGGTCGCATCCCCTATGAGCGGCGCTGCCTGGGCCACACCAGCACTGCTCGCAGGGGATAGGACCACACCAGCCGAGCGCTAAACCCAGCCTCACTTGCAGGGGATGAGGCTCTGCCAGCTGAGCCCAGACCCCTCCATTGCAAGTGGCGCTGCTGAGCCCAGCCCATCCCCTGTGAGTGGCATCAGGCTCGGTGCTCAGCAGCACTGCTCACAGCAGATGGGGCCAGGCTTGGTGCTCAGCTGGTGCAGCCCCATCCCCTGTGAGCCTGCACTGCTTGTAGGGGATGGGGGTGGACCAGCTGAGCACTGAGCCCCAACATCACACACAGGGGATGGGACAGGGCTGGGCTCAGTGCTCAGCAGCACTGCTTGCGGTGGATGGAGCCAGCTCTCAGTGCTCAGCTGGCATGACCCAGGCAGTGCTGCTCACAGTGGATGGAGCCGTGCCAGCTGAGCATCGAGCTCGGCCTCGACTTGCACACCATGCCTATGAAAATCCTAACTTTTCTAACTTTTAAAACTGAAGCTAACCCAGGGGCGAGCAATTATGTAGGGTGGAGGATTACTTACTGAGTTTTGGCAAGCTATTGAGGGCTGCATAACAGGCAACCAGGGGCAGATAGAAAATTAATATTTTAAATTATTTTAGGGGCTCTGCAGGCCGGGTAGAATGGCTTGGCGGGCCGCATGCATCTTGTGGGCCTCATTTTGCCAACCCCTGAGTTAACCTATACACAGTGTTGACCTATACAACATGAAATATGGTAACTTAAAACATTAATTGTCTGTCAGATTTCTTATGGTGTGCTGCCAGGTGCACAAAATTGTCTTTTTATTGCTACGCTTGTATAATTTATCAGTATCTGCTATTGATTGCTGTGGTGTATCATGCAGAGCAGCCTGGATGAAGGCACTTCAAAACTGGGAAGTAAAACAACAAAGTTAGGGATGCTTGGGGAAATGAGGGTGACAATCATAGTATAGTATCTGAAACCTATTTGTCAGATCCTCTCTTTTCACTTCCTTTTTTACATTTTTAACTTTTTCCATGCTGCATAGCCTTCATATTCCCCCCTTCATATTCCCTAGATATAAAATCCTGTCAGATTAATTTATTGTTATCGTCCAAATCTGTCCTTAAACTAAACTATTTTTGCTACAGTGTCTAGTAAAGCAAAATCAGCAATGAATAGGCCGTTGGTATTCCGAGCCTACAACCTATCACAATGACTTGAGTTGTCTCATTTGTTATTTTGTTTCTCTGTTTTCTTGTATCTCTTGTAGGGTAAGTGAGCACTGACTCTGTCTTCATGCTCCTGCCTTACCTGTTCCCTCTGAATTCTCTACTAACTTCTCTCTCAGTGCTTAAGCCTGGAGCTCTCCCATGCAACTTTGCAAAGTGCTTGTCTCCTCAGTTCAGAGTTTTTTCAGCTCAACTCTGCGAAGCCTGTGAATGTTAATCTGCCAGTGGGGGCTGTTTCTCATGGTGTCCACTGTTTAAAAACGTTCCTCGCTCAGAGGTCTTGTTTTAGCCTGTATAGTATAGAAGAAACTATCCGCTCCTGCCAGTAGGGATCAATCTGTCATTGTACCTGAACTGGTGTGAAGGGCCTGATCAGAAGCTGTTTGGTAATTGTGGTTTAAAAACTCTTGGGGATGAGAAGGAATGATTTGAATTAAAACGAGGTTGAAACTAGACACAAGGGGAAGCAGTAGAATGGCAGGAATAGTAATGGTGTGGGTGAGATGGTGGGAGGGTTAGCTGCGGTGGAGTGGGTTGGAGAAACTTGAGGAAAGCTGAAAGCAAGGGTGGCTTGTTGCTATCTGAATGTTGACAAGCTCTTTAATTAGATTGTTTGCCACAGCGTGACACCAATTGGATCAACTACCTTGATGGAGAAAACGCATAGAAGTTTGTTTGTTTTTTTCCATCTATGAATTCACCTGCATCCAATTTTTTTTCAAAACTGCCCTTTTTTGTGGGGGGAGGGAGGGGGACTTCAGTTCCTGAATGCCCAAGCTAAGATACCTTAAGTTCATTTTTGAATATCAGACCCCTTAAAAGTATCTTGCATTGGGTTATGCAACAGTTGAGCACCCCAAAATCGCCAATCGCATAAGAAAATCTAAGTGGGAGGATATTATCCGTTGTGATCTCTATGTGAGAGATGCCATTGTGTGTCATGTGATGCTTCTTAATATGTTCAAACTACTGTCTGCAGAGAAGCATTCTTGTGCAACAAGTTATTGGGGTTTTTTTTTCCCCCAGGTGTTCTCTTCCTCTCCCTCCTTGCTTTCCATTGGACTTGGCCCTGGTTTAAGTGAAGGGAAGCTGCAGATGCTTCCCCACTCTAGCAGACCTTATTCACCAGAAAGCTAACCCCCTCCCCCCCCCCCAAACTTCTGACAGTGCACTTAAAACACTTTAACACATTTAACCATCTCTGTTCTTATTACTCCCCTATAGTCAGTGTTGCCTCTTCAAACCCTTGCACATTGCAGCATCATTTAGGACTCCCTGTTTTCCCAATCTTAACTCATTTAGCTTTAAGCCCTTTCTCATAGGCTGTGCTTCCTATTACTCTTACACTTATTTGGCAGCTTTCCAGTGAGTCCCAACAGAAATTCTTCTGGGTCTTCCTGGAACTATTCGTAAATAAAAGAAAAAGAAATATTGGTGCCATAAGGAAGCTGAGTTTTTAAATGGGGGGCAGGGAGGAGGAGGAGCTAGGGGGCAGGGGAAGGGCCTTCAGGTTATTTTCACACACTAATGTATGTTCCTATTATTCAACAATTTTATCAAGAATGTCACTATGGATGCATGTTTAAAAACCTCGCTTATGATCACTTGTAATGCTGCTCTGAGTTTTGTACTGTAGGTGGTCTAGAAAAGTCACTTGCATTTTAAAAATGTTTGTTTCAAGGTTATCAAGAAGGAGAAGTAGTCTCAAGTTAACATCTTCAAAGCAACCTTTACAAAGGCTCCGAAGCAAAGAGGGTCTGGAAAACTCAACTGATGTAAGGGAAGGAGTATCAACCCCCTGTAGCACAGCAAAGCTCCCAGCCTATGCTGAAGCAAAGCTTTCTGTGCCATCAGACGCAGTGGCTGTGATGCAGCGAGCAGAAGGGCAGATTCCCTTGACAGAAATCATCCCCAGTAATCTCCTTGGGCAAGAATTGGGTGTGAAAGGGGAGACACTTGAAACTACAAGTAGCACCCTGGGGGCCATCTCAAAGGACTGGTCTCCTAAGAAGACTGATGTTACTGAACTGCCCCCTATATCTGCAGGCCCCATCTTAGTCATTCCTGACCCATCAGAAGCAAATGAGGCTGAAGAAGCTGAAGTTGTATCCAGCTTAAGAATAGCAAAGACGTCCACTCCCAAAAGCAGTGGAAATGGGGAGGTTGCAGCTAAGCAGAGGCCACCTCTTCAGGACCTAGAGAAGGAGTTTTATCAGGACTTGAAAGACAGCACAAGGATCTCCCCAAGCTCCAAACTGAGCCGTCGCTCAGGGCACCGAAGCTTGATGAGGAGGTCCCACAAGAGCCACAAGACCTCATTGGCAGAGAAGTATTCATTGGCCGGCAAGAGAGAGAACATGATCCGTAAATCTATCAGCAGGGCCATTTCAAAGAAGAAGGCAGCTCAGGAGTCATCCTCAGCCTCCAGCAGAGTGAGTTGTAAGTGCCCAAGTTCTGAGAGACTGGTCAGTATGTCTGGTCGAATCTTCTCTACTTAACAGTCCAGCAGTGACTTGACACCATGGGCTGAGGGAGTAGATGCCCCCAGGGCTACTTGGGCAGGAAGGGGATATTTGAAACTCCTAAATCACATCCTGCAAGGCTGTAACCCAGTATAACAGAGGGCTAACTACAATTCAACTCTCCTAGTCTCTGCAGCTGTACTTGCTTGGGTGTCAGGCCTTACTGCCCACACCTTTTCGGGCGTAGGGATGGAATTGCGTGATGCTCAAAGTCTTGGATCATGCCTTGGGCAAAAGCTCCCTGTTACCAAATGGTGAGTTTCTTGTCTGGTCTGATTGAGTCCACTTCTACTAGTGCTCTTCCCCTTTGGAGGATGCAGTGAAGTTGCAGTGTCCAGGAAGATTCTGTAAAGCAAAATATTGTTTTGTGCAGAGCTAAGGCATTCAGAGAAATAGATGCGTCTATTCCTTACCATGATTGTAGATGACCTATCTCGCACCCCTCTTCCCACTTCCCTTTCACCCTGTGCAGACATATGTCCCAAGTACAGTACATTTCCATGCAGGCCCTCTACACGTGTTGGACACTCTGTGCTTTGCAAAGCCAAAGCCCTTTGTTTAAACTGCCTGCCTGGATGTACTGAAATCACCCACCAGGCTGTGCCTTCAGCACAGTAGAGGGATCAGTGTCAAGTATTGACACTTTCCAAACAGTTTTAGCTGACAACTGCCTTTTTCCAGGCCAGTGTAGGTAGGTTTTTGTGGGGAATTAATTCTTAGCAGCTTTGTTAATCATAGTCTTGTAGGAATTAAATAGATGGATGTAGGCTGTTTAATGACAATCTTTCCAGCAGCTCCTGTATTCTTCATACCCTCCTTACATTCAAAGTCCAGTCTCCCCCTCTACTCTGTATTTTTTTTGCTGCTGAGAAACTTGGTACTGTATTTACCCAAATCCAAATCTACTTCAAATTTAAGACAGCCCCCCCAGTAATTAGGTTCTAGACATGGGAAAACATATACATTTGCTTTAATCTTCCATGCATAGAATCTTAACTATTAGAGGTTGTCTTAAATGCCCTCCCCCACCACTGCTATAGTGGGAAGGCACCAGCTGGGGAGTAAGCAGTGGAGAGGGAAGGTAGTGAGTAGGGACAAGTGGCCTGACACCTGTCTCCCACCACTTGTTCCTCCTTGTCACTTGCCCCCTCTCTGTCAGTGCATGTCTTGGCACCTGCCCCCATCCTTATAGCCTCTGTTCCCCACACACACCCTTCCTCTTTACAGTTGGTTGCAGCTCTGGCCCAGCCATGAAGTAGCAGTTGCAGTGGCAGCAGCTGCGGCACCCTGGTGCTGCTGCTGTTGCACGTCCAAACTCGGGCTGGCATTACCATGTACTCCATGCCCTGGGCCAGAATGGAGCCAGAGCTGTGACTGCTGGTAAGTTTGGGGGGGGAACAGAGCCTGTAGTGGGGGTGGAGGGGTGACAGAAGGGGCAGGGCAGCAGCTACAGTTCCAAACCCAGGTCAGGACCAGCATCAGAGCCATAGTACCAGCCTGCAGCCTCCCCTTCCTCCACCCCTCCCCACCCACCACTGTCTTTTACTTGACTCCAAGATGAGCGGCTTTTTTTCCCCTTACTGAATGAAGAAAAAAACCTCATCTTGGATTTGAGTAAATATGGCATTTACTTTTGTTTGCCTAATGAAGGCAGCACAAAGATTCCATGACACTGCAAAATCCTGGATCTGCTTGTCTGCAAGGGCAGGCATGCAGGAGCAGCAATAGGAACTGCAGAGGTAGCTACACCCCTTTGCTCCCAGCCTTCTTTCCTTCTTCCCTACATGGGTTGGGCAGACTGTGCCGCAGGAGTTGGGACTTTTTAAATTGCCAAAACAGGTAAAAATTCCATTCCTCCCTGCTCCCTTTGCCTGCCTGTTGTTGCCACTGTCCCATGGGCAAGGAGAACTCCAGTGCCACTTCTATCCATCCCTAGCTGGGCTGTGTTGGGCGGGAGGCTCACTCTGGACCAGCAGTGGTGGTGGGCAGGTTCCCCCTCTCCATGCTTGCTCCTGAGCTAACAGGGAGCACCTGGGGGGACCAGGCAGGACAGGGAAACCTGTTTGCTGCCATCACTGTCCCAGGCTGAGCCTGGGCCCTGAGCAGATGGCAGGAGGGCTCTGAAGGTTCCCTCCTACCCATGGATCAGTGAGGACAGTGGCAATGACAGGCAGGGGATGGGGTGGGAAGGAGGTATGTTTCTGAGGATGGAGTGGGTGGGTTCTTATTTGCTTGGGGGACTTAAAGTCCCTGGCTGCTGCTGCTGTGACATGGTCAAAAAGGAGGTGCATTAGTGCCAATGCACCCCCTCTGGATCCACCCTTGCACACAGACAATTTTAGTGTTATGACAACCAGCTCAATGCTTTAAAGTCTCCCCAACCTATGTATGAGTGAATGGAAATCTATCTGAAGTCATATGTGACCCCACAGTCGCATATATTGTGATAGACAGCAAAAACACCAGTTCTGAAGTTTCAAATAGCTGTCACCAACCCTTAGTCTATGAAGTTAACAATAGAACATCACATTTCCAGCCAAAAAATAAGTGTATAGTCATTAAAAATACAAAGGCACGCCTGTTTCTATAATTAACGAGAGACGCTAAACACTAACTGAAACTCATTATGGCTTTGATTTGTAGAGTTGTCAGTGATGGTTCTGTGAGAGAGGCTTGAGTACATTAGCCACATTTTTCAGTTACTTGAGCTCCACTGGAAAAGCCTGGGAGGTACTGAAGCAGTTTGTGGGTACATATGCTGCTCCTTTAGTTCCTTGCCTTATATAGCAATGTCTGCCAAGCCAGATTGGGGTGTTTAGAGCTGATGTGGAAGTCTGATTATTAGAAATGCTGACTGTTCCGGATCCAAGTTCCACTGCACAGAAATGGCTGCCTTTGGGATGACTCAGACAGTCAAACAAGCTAACATGTTTTTTCATCATTCTCCCTCTAGGCCATAGCTCCATAGATGTGTTCATGGAAGATGATCCAACCAACAGTATCAGGTGAGGCTACTCTCTCTAGTAGGAAGGCACTGTGCAGAATCTTGCAGGAAACTTTTCAGGCCTCTCTGCACACTCTGGTAGAGCCAGTATTGATTTTAGGAATTGAAAAATGGTTGGATAGCATGCCAAAGGCAGGGTAGGTTTGCACCTTATGGATAACATGTGCTTGGCTTTGATATTTAATCCCTTTGTGGTGTTTGATTTATAGGCTTGCTTTATGTTATGATTGCAACACTATCCTTGTTTTTCAGAGGCATTTCATATCCATTTTCACTCTTTAATGTATGCCAGGCTAGTTGGAGAGGCTGATGGATTTCATTTAGTGCAGAGCATGGCAACATGTTGCAGGCATGGGAAGTGAAACCTGTATTAATGATTCCTCCCCCCATGCACTGATTGGCTATGTATGAATTTGCCCCAGATATATTGGGTTCCATGCACCTACCTGGATTCCCAGTGCCCTGTGAACCCCTCTTCCCCTTCCCACCTTATGACTGGAGGCCTGTGCAATATCCTACCTATTGACCTGAGCAGTGCAGCTAAAGCTTCCTAGAAGGACCAACAGGCCATTAGTATGCACCACAGCAGCCCGATGGGAGTTTCCACAATTCATGAGTTTACCTTATCTGGCCCATTCAACAAGTTCTGTCCCTGGGCCTCTGAATTAAATGCATTCTGCCTGAAGTCTGTAACACTGAGGTCAGGACTCCCAGCACAGGAAAACTGTTTCTTTGTTAATCTCCCATCTGTTACCAGAGTGGATCTCATCCTCATTACACTTGTTAATTGGTCTATTAACTGCTCTCTGGTTTGGGTCTCCTGTAACTTGCTCTTCTGAATTACTTCAAGCATTATTTCAGTGCTGCTTCTGAAGGACCTGATAATATCTTGTTGAAATGTTTCCTCTTTTTTTCTCTCTCTCTCTCTCCCTGCAGGCCTGGACTGGGATTGAATGCTGAATATGATGAGGTAAGACTATGGGGTGGCTGGCCTGTGTCAGGTGCACAGTAGCTAAACTGTACAGCTCCTGAGTTAGCATCTATCTCTGCTGAACTGTTGTTGAAGATGGGGCTGTGTGGGATCGTTCTTGCAGCTGTCTGATGCTAAACATTCCAGAGAAATATGGAAGCCTGTGTTCCTGTTTGATAGTCCAGTGCTATGGTATATCCTGCCAGAGAGCCAGCTGTTTCATTTTTCAATCTAGGACCTCCCTATATACTATATTTACTTACTTTTAAGACAACCTTGAATGTAAGATGATCCCCAATTAGGGGTGCACCAATAAAGATTTTTTTGAGCTGATACCAGTGGCCGATTTTTTTAATGAGCCATATTGGCTGATACCAATCTGATTTCCAATATGTGGCCTGGCAGCTTAGAGAGCAGCATCCAGCTAGTAAGTTTGTTGTGGGGGAAGGGAGAGAAGAGGTGTGGGGG